>NC_142037.1:74216400-74367100 GCF_982192425.1 Myodes glareolus | reverse complement strand
CGGCTTGCTGTATATTGCTTTTATTATATTTAGGTATGATCCTTGTATCCCCAGTCTCTCCAACACCTTTATCATAAATGGGTGATGAATTTTGTCAAATGCTTTTTCAGCATCCAATGAAATGATCATATGGCTTTTTTCTTTCAGTTTATTTATATGATGGATTACATTGATAGATTTGTGTATGTTGAACCAGCCCTGCATCTCTGGGATGAAGCCTACTTGATCATAATGGATAATTTTTCTAATGTGTTCCTGGATTTGGTTTGCAGGATTTTATTGAGAGTTTTCGCGTCGATGTTCATGAGTGAGATTGGCCTGTAATTCTCTTTCTTGGTTGTGTCTTTGTGTGGTTTTGGTATTAAGGTAACTGTAGCTTCATAAAAGGAGTTTGGCAATGACTCTTCTGTGTCTATATTATGGAATACATTAAGGAGTATAGGTATTAGCTCTTCCTGGAAGTTCTGGTAGAATTCTGCATTGAAACCATCTGGTCCTGGGCTTTTTTTGGCAGGGAGATTTCTGATAACAGCTTCTAATTCTTTACGACTAACAGGTCTATTTAGATTGTTCACCTGTTCTTGGTTCAACTTTGGTATATGGTACTTATCTAAAAAAAATGTCCATTTCTTTTACATTTTCCAACTTTGTGGCATATAAATTTTCGTAGTAAGATTTAATGATTCTCTGAATTTCCTGTGTGTCTGTGGTTATATCCCCCTTTCATTTCTGATCCTATTAATTTGCATGTGCTCTTTCTGCCGTTTGATTAGCTTGGATAGGGGTTTGTCAATCTTGTTGATTTTCTCCAAGAACCAGCTTTTTGATTCATTGATTCTTTGGATTGTTTTTTCTGTTTCTATTTTGTTGATTTCAGCCCTCAGTTTGATTATTTCCAGTCTTCTACTCCTCCATGGTGAATCAGTTTCTTTTTTTTCTAGAGTTTTCAAGTGTGCTGCTAGGTCTCCAATGTGTGATTTCTCTGTTATCTTTAATTGGGCACCTATTGCTATGAACTTTCCTCTTAGCACTGCTTTCATAGTGTCCCATAGGTTTCAGTATATTGTGTCTTTGTTTTCAATAAATTCAAGGAAGACTTTAATTTCTTTCTTAATTTCCTCCTTGACCCAGGGGTGATTTAGTAGTTGACTGTTCAACTTCCATGAGTTTGTTGACTTCCTTGGGGTAGCATTATTGTTGAATTCAATTTTAATCCATGGTGATCTGAAAAGACACAGGTGGTTACTAATATTTTTTTGTATCTGTGGGAGTTTGCTTTGTTACCGAGTATGTGGTCAATCTTCGAGAAGGTTCCATGAACTGCAGAGAAGAAGGTATATTCTTTCCTATTTGGGGGGAGTGTTCTATAGATGTCTGTTAAGTCCATTTGATTCAATACCTCCAATAAATCTCTTAATTCTCTGTTTGGTTTCTGTCTGGTTGACCTGTCCATTGGTGAGAGAGGAGTGTTGAAGTCTCCTACTATTAGCGTGTGTGGTTTGATGACTGCCTTGAGTTCTTGAAGAGTTTCTTTTACATATGTGGGTGCCTTTATATTAGGGGCATAGATATTCAGGATTGAGGCTTCTTCCTGATGAGTTGTTCCTGTTATGAGTATGAAATGTCCATCTCCATCTCTTCTGATTGATTTTAGTTTGAAGTCGATTTTGTTAGATATGAGAACGGCCACACCCGCTTGTTTCTTAGGTCCATTTGCTTGGAAAACCTTTTCCCAACCCTTTACTCTGAGTAGGTGTCTGTCTTTGTGGTTGAGGTGTGTTTCTTGTAGACAGCAGAATGTTGGATCCTGTTTTCGTATCCAATCTCTAAGTCTGTGCCTCTTTATAGGTGAATTGAGTCCATTGATATTAAGAGATATTAATGATCATTGGTTGTTGACTCCGGTCTTTTTTTTTTTTTTTAGGTAGTAGCGTGTATGTGTTTTCCTTCTTTGATTTGTGCTTGTGAATGGTCGCTAGATGTTTGAGTTATTGTAGGCAGTGTTGGGAATGTTGGATTCCTTCGGTAGTGATTTTCCTTCTAATATTCTCTGTAAGGCTAGATTAGTAGCTACGTATTGTTTACATTTGTTTTTATCCTGGAATATTTTGTTTTCTCCGTTGATAGTGAACAAAAGCTTGGCTGGGTATAGTAGTCTTGGCTTGCATCCATGGTCCCTTAGTTTCTGCACTACCTCTATCCAGGATCTTCTGGCTTTCATGGTTTCCATAGAGAAGTCTGGTGTAAGTCTGATAGGTTTACCTTTATAGGTTACTTGACCTTTTTCCTTTGCAGCTCTTAATATTCTTTCTTTAATCTGAATGCTTTGTGTTTTGATTATTATATGGTGAGGGGATGTTTTTTTCTGATCCAGTCTATTCGGTGTTCTGTATGCTTCTTGTACCTTCATAGGAATATCACTCTTTAGGATGGGAAAGTTTTCTTCTATAATTTTGTTGAATATATTTTCTGGACCTTTGATCTGCAATTCTTCTCCTTCTTCTATTCCTATTATTCTTAGATTTGGTTTTTTTTATTATGTCCCATATTTCCTGAATGTTTTGTGATGCGAATTTGTTGGATTTGCTATTTTCTTTGGTCAGGGCGTTTATTTTCTTTATGGTGTCTTCATAATCTGAGATTCGTTCTTCTATCTCTTGTATTCTATTGGTTATGCTTGATTCTGTAGTCTCCGTTCGTTTACCTAGGTTTTCCATATTCAGCCGGTTCTCGGTTTGTGTTTTCTTCATTGCCTCCATTTCAGTTTTCAAATCTTGAACTGATTCCATTACCTGTTTGATTGTTTTTTCTTGGTTTCCCAGGGTATCATTTACGAATTTACTCATTTTTTCAAACTTTTTGTTATATTTGTCTTCCATTTCTTTACTCATTTCTTCCATCTTTTTGTTATATTTCTCTTCTATTTCTTTAATTGACTTATTCATACCCTGTTTAAGAGACTCTATTGCTTTCATAATGACACTGTTTTCCATTTCTTCCGGAATTGGGCGTTCAAGTCCTTCTGTCATAAGATCTCTGGGATTTGGTGTTTTCATGTTGTTTTTCAGATTATTGGAGGAATTCTTGCCTTGACGCCTGCCCATCTCTTCCTTCAGATGCTCTCCAATGGCTCTTCCCTCCGCTGGGTCTTCTTCTACTGGATTAGTGCCCCTTGCTAACCAGGAATCACTTTGCCTGCAGCCTTAGCTTGCTGCAGGCAGGCTATTAGAACAAAGGGACTTCCTTCCCTTTGCACTCACCTCCTGTCCCGACCTGGGGTGCCCACCCTGGCTGAGATGGATGAATTTAAGCCCCTGAAAAGGGAGAGGGGAAGGGTAGAGGTTCCAGGCAGAAAGCTGGGATGACGTAGCAGGAGAGACGGATTAGCTGGGGGAAGCTGCCCCTTTGTAGTATCCATGGAGATAAGGATGGCGGGAATATTGTGTGTTCCCTAACCGGACTTGTGTGGTGGTCAACACACCTACCCCTCCACAGGATCAGAGCCCCTCGCTGGTCAGAGGTCTCCCTGCCTGCAGTCTTAGCTTGCTGCAGGCCGGCTATCAGAACAAAGGGACTCCCGTCCCTTTGCACTCACTGCCTGACCCGGCCCTCGGTCTATTCAGTATTTTAAAAGTAAGTGTTTTAAAACTTAGCATGGGCTTTTCATTCAGTGTTAATGCTTTTTGTTTTCACATTAATCTTTAAAAAGTGTACCAAATATCACTCATATTTCTATTAGTATTCATTAGAAACATGTCATTTTGAATAGCTCAGACAGGTTAATATTTCCTCTAAAAATTAAAATAAAAGGTTTTTCGAAGTGTGTATAAGTTTTTGAGCTTCAACTTTTCTGGGTATTTTTTAAGTTTTATTATATTCATATTTAACTTTCTTGCTTGTATTTAAAAAATGAGTTCTGATGAAATAAATTTTAATTTTTCTGTTGTTTTAAATTTATAATGTTCTAGTAAATATGTAGCTGCCTAGGTAATAGTGAAGCTAGACTATGTGTTATATAAATCTACTGAAGATGATGTTTTAAACACTACAATATAAGCCACGAAACTATGCAACAAAGCTTAGCTTCCATTCTTTGTGTACTTCTAAAGAGATTTTACTTTGGGCTGGAGCCATTGCAACTGAGCTGCTCACTAGAGCTGCTGCTCCCTCCCAGGAAAATAAATCTAGGAAGTTGTTGTGCATTGACTATAAAATCCACGTGTTTTTCCTTGAGGTGAGAGAATTCATTGAGAACAATATAGGAACCATTTACCCGAAGAAAAACATCTCAACTCTGGTCACTTGCTCTTCTAAATTAGTTGCCACTCTGAAAAAAGAATGATTTCACTCAATTTACAAATATCTTGTTTACTAAAACACAATACTATTTTTCTTACTCTTTCAGGTTACTAATCTTTCTCCAGTTTCTGATAGAGTAAGGGTTCTTGAAAAGATTAGTTCATGTTCAAAACAAATATGAAAAATTCTTGAAAATAATTTGTACTTGTGGAAAAAACTCATAAGGGAAAATACAAGTAGGTATTTTGATTGAGTACAATTTAACAAATATGACAGATGCCTCATTAGCACTACAATTTCTGTGAAACATATTTTTATCACACTAAAATTTGAATAGACACCAATATATATGAAGAAGAACTTGTTTTATTTTGAAAACAATGTCAAGATACCAATAAAATTGTACAGATGGAATTGAATATGATTTGTTGTTGTTATTGTTGTTTGAGACAGGGTTTCTTTTTCTCTGTATAGCCCTAACTGTTCTGGAACTAGCTCTTATAGACCATGCTGTTTCCTAACTCACAGAGATAAACCTGCCTCTGTCTCCAAAGTATTGGGATTAAAGGTGTGCACCATCAACACTCGGTGTTTTTTTTTTTTATCATAGATACTATGTTATGTCAATGAAAATGAAACAATATGATGTTCAGGTTTATGATCTCTAATATTAGTGACCTTTAAATTCAACACAAATAAGAGAAATTAAAAGGTTTGCCTAGGTCTTTTCTTGGTAGTATATATGCTAAAATACAGGCCAGAGAATATTTTAAAATTAAAAGTTTTGTAAAAAATAATACAGTAAATACATATATACTTGAAAACTTTTTTAATACTATGAGGTAATTAATTAATTATAGTTACTTGAGACATAAATATTTAATCATAATTTATTGATTTTTAAATTCAGCTCCATTGACAGAGTAACTATGAATTCATGGTCCAAATTCCCCTGCTTCAGCATCCATAGCAAAGGTCAGAATGAGACATGTCTAATCATGGTGAATTTAAATGAAAATGAGTATCATAAAATATGTTGATGCTGTGTGTTACCTTAAGAACAGCTTCATCATTATGCTGAAACATACAAATCTGCCATCAAAGATTAAAATGATGGTGTACATAATAATTATAGAAATAAAGTCATTATATACTGCTGTAAAGACACAAGGGCATGTGTGAAATGATGTAGAAAATGGTCTTTTTGTTAAGGATACCCTAATATTATGGATGTGAGTTTTGACTATCTCATCTGTATGGATATAAATATATTAATAGAATGATTTAGAGTGATCCTAAAGATTTTGAATGAAGCCATTGCTAGATGATAGTATGAATGTACAGAGTCTTATAAAGCTGGATTATAGGTAGCTCAAAGAAGTAATGGTTTTAAATGAAAGTTGGGGAATGTTGACCTTAAAGTATAATGGGAAAACTATTCCCTGTGAGTCATACAGTGACAGAATTCTGAATGACTGTACCATGGAGTGAAAAATCAGTGTATGAAGTAAAATTTCAATGAGCTAAGCTTATAAATATTTTAACAGTGTTTCTTATACGTGTGGAAATGTTGGGGAGGAAGGAAAGGATCAGAAAAAAATTCAGAATAATGAAAACAGACATCTAGCTTCAGTTATAATTGCATTGTGCAGCAGAGTAATTTTAGTTAGTCATAACGATTCAAGTTTTAGAATTTGTAGGGAGAGATTTTGAGATTTTGCTCCTCTCTTGATTGCTTACAATAGACAGAACGTGTGGAATATTAGAAGATTTTATGAGTAATCTGCATTGTGGTAGTTGTTTTATCTGTGGAAACATCTGAGGGACGTTTTTTATTAAGTTCTAAAAATTTTTTATCAAATATAAGATTCCTTTAATTTTTGGTGTTATAGAGAATTTCAAATACAAATGCAGAATTATCATCATCATTTCTGGCTGTGATGTGGTGATTAACACCTTTCATCTCAACACCTGGGAATCTGAGGCAGGTGGACCTACATGAGGTTGAGTGCAGATCAGCCTACAGAGTGAGTTCCATTACAGTTAGAGCTATACAGAAAAACCGTGTCTCAAAAAACAAAAATAAAAACAAGCAAAAGAAATAGTATTTTGTAGATATGTCAAATAAACTATACCCATGAAATATTAACAACATGTTTGCCTAAGATGTGTTTTGTATATCATGGATTTGAGAATGTATAAGATATTAGAGGATCAAATATGACATAATCCTCAGAAAAGAATGTTAGTGCGATAAGCTGACTGAAAATGTGATATAGTGGCCGTAGTAATTAGTTAACTTCAGTAGAATCAATGCTGTGATATCTGTGCATGTTTTGTGTTTATTAATTATCCCTTATTCACTTTTTTCTGGCCATGTCTTAATGCACAGAAAGGTACATAATTATTTCTGTCTGCGAATTTTTAAATTTGTATTAGCATCTATCACAATTGAGTCAAAGAGCACAAGTTGCATATTGGTTGCTAGAAAGTTTATCTAGCATCAGCCCTGGTCTGTAGACCCAGTTTCAGCAGAATATGAGGTGTCCATGTGACTGTCATATTAGTACTTAGGAAGTAGAGGAGAGCAATCATCCTCACCAGTATCAATGATATGAGAACCTGTCCCCGTTCAAAAAACACAATGAAAAGGGCTGAAATAAAAATGATTTTTGATGCCTTATCCACTTGAAATGACTAAGTTACTAGTCTTACTGACTGTTCCAAACGCTTGGTGGCTATTAGACTCAGGTGTTCACATAAAGCAAAAACTGTTGAGATAATTCAGAAGTTTTAGTTTTGAATGAAAATCAATCATTTTGAATTAACAAAATGGTGGTTTAATAATATTAGGAAGTTTTTTTAAAAAGAGATGCAGGTCAATGGAATTATCTGTATTAAATGAACATAAAAAGTCATTTCCTATTGTTTTCAAAAAACAATAATGTGTCATTATGTTACTGTTAAAATTTGCCATACATTAACCTTAAATCAGAAATCAAATTTCCAGAATTTCCGTGTAAAACTGTCTTCCAGTAAGTTTGTTTCTTTTCTATCATAACCAAGGAATTTATAGGAAACATCAGTCACACGCCATTAATAATTTATTTCCTTCAATAAAGATCATCAAAAATCATTATTCTTATAAAGTGAACTATGAATTAAGAACTTGAATGACAATCCTGAAACATAATTGCTATATTCTGGGAAAACATTTTAATCTCATTTAAAAATTATGTCATTTATATAGAAATGAATTAAATAAACTAAGGTACCCACTTCTATCAGAGGAAGTAGATCTCCATTACAAACATAATAGAGTGCAATTGAGAGTGATGTTCTTTTGATGCGTTATTTTAACGTCCAAAATTGCTATTGATGATACTGTTTCTTGCAGACAATAAAAAGTTGAATTATTTATTTGAGATATTTACTATTGTCATAAGTTTTCTATATTACATATAGGGAGAAAAACAAACTTCTTTTTGGAAATGAAAAAAAGGTATTTTACATATTGACACAAACTGAATGCTAAATTAGAGTGTATTTTGCTTCTATTTGTTTTTAAATTTCAGATCAGTTACTTCAACAGTTTAGGCTAATCCTTGTTCTTTCCAAACCACAGAAAAGTCCCTCCTGCTTCTATTTGGCTTTCTATTTAGTAGCGAGAAAAGCACAGGGGAAATGATTCAGGTCAAAATTATGAGAAGATACTCTCAGATTAGAAAGCACAGTTTTTATTCTACAACTTATTATTTACATAGGTTTCAAGATAGACTATGTATAATAAGCAAGTACAGCATTAAATTGAATCCAATCAATGAAGTAACCATGCACTATTACTTTCTACAACTTGTTAAATGTAAGTACAAATTAATAGATACATGAAACACTAAATGAAATCAGCTCATTCTCAGATAGAACACTAAGATTTTTCTGAAAATGGGTATTAATAGAACGTTATAAAATAACATACATTTCCCTCATTTTAAATTGGTAGAATTGAATTTTTAATAAGTATGTTGTTTTAGGTGAAGCTCATGTTGGAAGGTATAATCAAAGGTCTCAAGGAAGAGATGTTGAATGTTATTAAACAACAAATACAAAATAGTTCATCTAAATTAAGTAACACTTTTTTTTTCTTAAACCAGTATAAAGTACATGAAATTAACTTCTGATTTTTTGATTTGAATGCTTTGTTGAACAAATTATATACACATAGCATGAAAGCATTAATAATATTTATATTATTCTTTTGATCATAGATTTTCACATGCCTACACATTGTATTTCTCAAAAATACTTGTGTATGCTCTCATGGCAGACAAAATTAAAACCTTACACAGCATGTGAATAGAAGTAGAGAAATCATGTTTTTTAATGTTTTGTAGATTTTTTTTAATTTTTTAGGTTTTCAAATGAGTTTATATGATTTTATATATTTTATATTTAAATAAAATATAGTGTTTTATATGAAAGAATATCTCACTAAAAAATTCAAGTCTTCATCAGACATCTCTCTAAATCAAAATGAGCTCTTGATTTTAGGAAGAACTCCAAAATTATTTGACAAAATAAACACAAAATTAGAAAAGCTTATTAATATGCATTTTATAATGTATATAACACTTGAGTCGGTGTCTCATTCAAAAACACAAATTATTCTTAATTTCAAACAAATCAAAATCATACTAAATGTGAAATTTAAGGTAATTTAAAATTAGTACCTCTCATTTTAAGATTTATATTCAGCAATTATTTTATATAGTTTCTTATTGTAGAAAACACATCCTGAAAGCTGTCTTAGAACAGCTAAACTAAAAAATATATATTTAATTTCTAGAGATTATTTACTCAGAACTTTAGAGTAACTTGAATTTAACTGCACATGAAGTTAAGAACATACAGTCACAAACCCCATGATTAGACAGTCTCTGAGTTCATAATTGTTAAATAGAAACAACAATGTTAGCACATTTCACGAACACTACCAAAGAAATTGAGATAATAATATTCATATTTATTATGAGAATGTGGTTTTAATAAAACAACTTTGAAAAATAATTTAGTGCTATTTTTGTAGTTAAATAATATAAGACATTTCTAGAATAACAACCATCCTGAATCTAACCCTCATAACTAAGTAATTAAGTAAATGAGCAAATTTTTTCATCTCTTCTTAAAGTATACATCTAAGATAAGTATGCATCTAAGCTATTCAAAACCAATCTCTGATCAGTACCAAGGCATTAAACATAAATGAGAATGGATATGAAGATCTTTGCAAATATCATGCTCTTTAAAGGAGTCTGCCAAAAAAATCTATCATTACTTATCTTTCATAAGTAATGATAATTAATATATATTTTAACAAGGCTCACCTGTATTTAAATAGTTAAAAACTTAAAATAATTATGCAAAATATTTTTATAATTAGCTAACTGTTTTCTTTAAAAATGAATTACTAATGCTCTTAATTAGTTCTTCAATACAATATGAAAAGATCTAGCCTAAAGGATATCATTGGCCCATAGTCAAGGAAATCTCAGGATGTGAAATGCTTTAGTGCTCCTCAAGTTTGAGTTTATAGTGTCAGGATTCCTGAAGCCAGCATTTACTTGCCTTATGGAAGGTGACTTGTTTTAGTTTTATTCACATCATGAAGTGACTGCCAGCAGGGCCTTCCCTGGAATGGGTTTTCAATATATTTGATTGACTTTTGATTCACTCTGACTAAAGTTTAGTGTAGTTGTTAACTCACTTGCCTAAACTTCTCTAAAAGCTAAATTTATTTACCTTAAGTGTTTCAAAACATCATATAATATATGATAAAAATTATACATACATAGATTTTGCATAATAATGTAATCCATATCACTATTTCATTGCTAATCTTTGTTAATAATTTAAAATTATTATAAATGTAGAAAAGTGCCAACAATTTCAAATTAAACAAAACCTTAAAGGATATTTATTATTTTAACAATAAATGGTTACATGTTAAATCATTATGTATTTATTATATTTACTCATAAAGAGTTATATGTACTTAAATTTCATAATAAAATATTGAACAGCTAGAGAGTTAGCATATAGTATATAAAAATGTATACATTAAATATTCATTAAGATATATGAAGTAAATATGAAAGAATTTGACAAATATGCAGCTTAGAGCCTTACATATTTTAAGGCTCTTTATACTTTGCTATTTTTGCTATAGTTTTGACATTTTTAATAACTAGCTTCCCCCAAAATAGCACCATTATAATGGCTAGATCCATAACTAATGCTTGCATTTAAAATTTCTTGACAACTCGCACAATTTATTAATTTAACAATTTATTTAAATATTGTAGCTCTACTGACTGGATGTACAATATAAGCACTTTAAAATATTGTTCTTGAATATATTCTGGGATCCAGAGAGGAATATAATCTTTCTCATAGTTGTCTTATTACTGGCCGAAGTAGTCTACAAGATATAGGCACAGGAGGTCACTTCCTAAGTAGAACCCCAGTAGCACAGACAATAAGAGAAACAATGAATAAATGGGACCTACTGAAACTGAGAAGCTTCTGTAAAACAAAGGACATTGTCAGTAAGACATAAAGGCTGCCTTCTGACTGGGAGATCTTCACCAACCCCTCATCAGACAAAGGTCTGATCTCCAAAATATACAAAGAACTCAAGAAACTAGACACTAAAACTCTAATTAACCCAATTAAAAAATGGGGTACTGAACTGAACAGAGAATTCACAACAGATGAACTTCGAATGGCCAGAAGACACTTAAGGTCATGCTCAACCTCCTTAGCGATCACGGAAATGCAAATCAAAATCACTTTGAGATACCATCTTACACCTGTCAGAATAGCTAAAGTCAAAAACACCAATGATAGCCTATGCTGGAGAGGATGTGGGGTGAGGGGAACACTCATCCATTGTTGGTGGGAATGCAAACTCGTGCAGTCACTGTGGAAATCAGTGTGGCGGTTTCTCAGGACACTGGGAGTCAACCACCCTCAGGACCCAGCAATTCCACTCTTGGGAATATACCAAAGAGATGCCCTATCATACTATAAAAGTATTTGTTCAACTATGTTCATAGCTGCACTATTTGTAAAAGCCAGAACCTGGAAACAGCCGAGGTGCCCCTCAATAGAAGAATGGTTAAAGAAGGTGTGGAACATATACACATTAGAATTTTACTCAGCAGTAAAAAACAATGACATCTTGAATTTTGCATGCAAATGGATGGAAATAGAAAACGCTTTACTGAATGAGGTAATCCAGACCCAAAAAGAGGAATATGGTATGTACTCACTCATAAGTGGATTCTAGCCATAGTTAATGGTCTTTGAGTCTATAATTTGTGATCCAAGAGAAGCTAAATAAGAAGGTGACCCTGAAGAAAATCATATAGTTATCTTCCTGGATAGTGGAACTAGGCAAGATTGCCAGGCAAACTCGGGTGCATGGGGGGTGGGGAGGTGGAAGTAAGGGAAGATGGTCAGGGAGAGGGGAGAGGGGGAGGATTGGGGATGGCTTGGGGCAATGGGAGGAGGGAGGAAGGATGGTTGGGGGAGCAGGGAGGTTTATATCTCAGCTAAGGGAGCCATTTTAGGGTTTGCAAGAGACTTGATTCTGGAGGGGTTCCCAGTAAAAATTAAATAAAAAAATAAAAAAAATTTAAAAAATAATAAAAAAAGAAAAGAAAACGCTTTACTGAGTCAGGTAAGCCAGACCCAAAAAAAGGAATATGGTATGTATTCACTCATAAATGGATTCTAGCCATAATTAAAGGTCTTTGAGCCTATTATTCGTAATCCTAGAGAAGCTGGATAAGAGGGTGAACCTGAAGAAAATTCAGGTAGTTTTCCTCCTGGAGATTGGAAATAGACAAGAGTCCCAGATAACCTCGGGTGCATGGTGGGGTAGGAGGGTTGTTGGAAGGGGAGAGGGTTAGAGAGAAGGGAGCAGGGGAGGAATGGGGAATGCTCGGGGGACTGGGAGGGGGGAGGGAGGAAGGATGGATATGGGATCAGGGAAGAATATATCTCAACTAAGGGAGTCAGTTTAGGGTTTACTAGAGACTTGATTATAAATGGGATCCCAGGTCCAAGGAGAGATCCCCAGATTGTTCTCTGGACAGAGGAGAGGGTGCCTGAACTGGCCTTGGCCCATAACCATACTGATGAATATTTTGCTTATCACCATAGATCCTTCATCTGGCGATGGATGGAGATGGAGACAGAGACCCACATTGGAACACTGGACTTAACTCCCTAGGTCCAAATGAGAAGCAGAAGGAATGAGGATGTGAGCAAGGAAGGCAAGATCAGAGTGAACCTTCATCAGATGATGGATGCCGATACAGACGGAGACCCACATTGGAGCACCGGATGGAGTCCCCCAAGGTCCAAATGAGGAGCAGAAGGAGGAAGAACATGAAAAAGGAAATCAGGACCACGAGGGGTGCGATCACCCACTGATACAAGGGGACTGATATAATGAGAGTTCACCAAGGCCAGTTGACTGGGACTGAGCGAGCACGTGATCCAGCCAGATTCTCTGAATGAAGCCGGATTCTCTGTATGTGGCTGGCCCGGAGTCTTTCTGAAAAGCCATTGACAATGACACTGGGACTTGTTTCCTCTGCATATACTGTATTTCTGGGATCCAGTCTGTTTGGATGCTCACCTTCCTGGACCTGGAGGGAGGGGGGAGGAGCTTGAACTACCCACAGGGCTAGAGACCCTGACTGCTCTTGGGGATGGAGAGGGAGGAGGAGAGGGAGTGGGGGGAGTCGGAGGGGGTTGGGAGGAGGGGTGGAAATGGAGACTTTTGTATTTTAATAAACTCTGAGAAAAAAATAAATAAAAAAGAGAAGTGGATAAAAGTTAAAAATCTTTCTGACAATAGTAATTGAAGCAGACAAGCATACTCAAGATAACTGAACTTGATAATCCTCTATGATCTGTAACATACCATTCAACATTTTTCTATTCCCTTTTACTAACTGATATTAATATTGCACTTATCAAGTTTATCAAACATTCTATACATTCTCAGCTCAATCTGACATACAAATAAAACATTTCTATGATATCTTATAGTCAAATTATAGATCACAATATTAACTTTAGAATAATGTGAAAATTAACTCATATTTGAGTTATGTTTCTTGAATTGTTACTATGGAATACACTGAACGTTATAATGAGAGTAGGAAGATGAACTCAGTAGTAAAAGGAAAAATAGTAGAGGACGATTGGTAACAGAAGGGAGGAAAATGTTGAAGAGATGTAGGGCATGAGAAAAAGTCTACAACGAATTTAAAATTCTGTTACACAATATTTCTTGTAATCTTTATCCTAAACTATTTAAGATTTAGTCAAAATTCATCAAAAATTTTAATGAATGTATTGTAATGTTGTAAGTGACCATGAATTCTATTGATGAGAAAAAAACACCATAACCAAGGCAACCTTTATTATATCTTATTATTTGTGTTTCTATAAATGAAAACATTTAATTAGTTGCTGCTTGCAATTTCAAGGGGTTATTTCATGCTTACCATGGCAGGAAGGAAACAGACGTGACTTTATGTAAAGTAGCTAAAAGATTTATGTCATGTTTGACCATGGCAGCAGCCAAAGAAGAAAAACTGGGCCTACTGTGGACCTTTGAAAAGTCCAAGTTCACACCCCTGTGATACAAGAAGGCCATACTTCCTGATTTTTACCCAACTAGTGGGGGCCCATGAATTCAAATATATGGGCTTGTGGGGGGGAATTCTCATTGTATTACAACATTGACTTTAAAGTAATTAATCCAGAACATTAAGTATAAATTTGAACCTGAGGCTATTCAAATGTTTCTCATCTTCATTTATGTACTGTGACATATGCTTATTAAACATGTGGCCCTCAAGTTGCCATAGTTAGAATGATCAATAATACTCTCTGAGTTTAACGATTTGCAGAGCTTAAAGAATGTGAGTAAAACATGTTTCTCTTATTTAAATCACATTAGAAGTTTCATGTTCTTTCAGGAAGGGTACAGAGAATGACAATGACTGTGAGTGGTTTGCTAACTCTAAGGATCTTGAAAACAAGTGAAATTTGTAATAGAAAATATAGACTTGAGAGTAAATTTCTGGAGAGAATAGCAGGAACGATCCATATGGTGAAAGTAAAGAATGAGACGGAGGAGTGAGGAGAAAGGCACTGAATGTTAGTGCGAAGTACTAGCAGTTCCCAGAAGACTGGGAGGAGGAGCACAGGGAAGTTTATAAACGACTGCACAGTTATGTGGCACTCTAAAGCATCTGTACTCTTTCCTGATAATGTGGGCTCTCAAGTACAATTAGGTAGACAAATGGAATGGAAATATTTGCATTTTAGAACCATTTTTATGTCTTCACTGAGAAATAAAGATTGTGGGATAGAATAAAAGCAGTAGCTAGAAGAGTTTGCAAAGACCGTGGGACTCTAATTGATTAATGGTAATGATACCACAATTGAAGAAATGGCAACTGCTATTTAGACTAGTTATACATTTACCAGAATTAGGAGATAATGCTAAAAGTGTTTGATAATGTATACATCTTAATATAGTGATAGAGGTTGTTATGTTGGCGAGGCTTCATATCCAATCCATGTAACTTCAGGTTATTCAGGCATTCTCTGAGAATAAGAGAAATGTCAGATTCTTGCTTTCACCTATTCTTTCTGTACTCCTTTTTATATTCGTCCCCTTCAATACTACATTATATGCAGCTAGAAAAAATAGGAGGTTTTATTTTGAAAACTTCTTAAATATCTTTTTGAGATATACTTTCTTGAGAGAGCAAAAAGGATTTGTGGCTTTCAAGAAAGAGAAACACTTTTTATGAAAAAATATAATATGTAAACAACAATACCACTTAATAGTAATGAGAGAAAAGTATAAAAGTGAATAAGAAGATTACAGCATGTTCAATTTAGCAGTAGAAGAAACATAATACATATCAGTGAGGAAGAGTGGCAATAATGCTTTCTTAGGTACTAAAAATAAAAACAAGATAATAAATATGCATTAGATTACTAAATTTCTAAAAGGGATTTTATTTCTGCACTTATACAATGTTGAGTTCATCAACATCACACATAAGAATATGACAACAATAATACTGGAAGATAACAGGAGAAATTAATTTTAAAATTTGTTGCAAATTCTATTTATTTGGAACTTGCATAAGCAGGCAGGAAATAAATCAAAAGAAATAGAATTATTGTGAATGTGTTTGCTAAAGTATAAGACAAAATATTCAAATGTGCAAATGAAATAGAAACATGAACTTATAAATGGATAAGGTGCTTAATACAACAAAATAAATCTTTTTTGAATAGCATATTCTAGGTGCAAAAGTTCCAGACTGCACCAATATAATAAGCAAATTCTCCATGCATTTCTTGCATAAGCATGAGCATGAATCACTTTTCAAACATTATTGAAGCTGCAGAGAGAGCCACTGGTCTCAGGAAACATCATTTGTTTGTAAACTAATTAAAATCTAACTTTAAAATGGAGTTTGAGCAGAGTACCTCACAAGAGTAAACAATGCTCTTTTTAGAAGACATGGGTTATTAAATGAAAATTACATTGCCAATCTGAAGTAACCTACCTATACGCTGTTTCTCAGTGACCCACAGTGATATACACAGGTTATTTCAATTGCTATTCCATCTCATAACTACATAGTTTGACCGTATTATTGAATTCATAACACAACTTTGGTTGTAGAACTCATGGAAAATTCTCTATTGATTAGGCTGGAAGATATGTTGTTGACTATTGGGTGTACCAGGCATTGATGATGGCAGCAAGCATTCAATCTTGTATATTAGAACTGACCAATCATGGAAGATATTTACACTAATATTAATTAAAACATGAGCCAAGGCAATGGGTATGAAAATTATAAGTCTAGGGGAAGACATATTGATGCTGTTTTACACACTAGTCATGTTGTCAAATTCCCTGTTAATATTTATGCTTACATGCATAGATTTGTGCTGCTTTTAGATTCAGTAAGCTTCATATTACAGTAGGTAGTGTGTAATACACAGACATAACTGCTCAAAATACTAAGGATAAGAGACTACTCAGCCATAGATGGTGATATCTATATCAATCTTCTTCTGGCTTCCAAGACTCATGAAATATTGCAGAGGTTAGGGCAGAAATAATTTACAAGACTGCGGGTAGAAAGGGATGCTATCAAATGTCCTTTGCACATAACATGATTTTACATATATAAACTCACAGGAGCTGTGCTTACCTACAATCCTGGACAAGATGAAATCAGTTATAAATTCAATAATGGGATTAGTGAACTGTCAGGTTCCCATTCCTGGCTGAGAAGCTATTGACAGTAAAGAACTGCCGGAGAAGAGAGAACACCTTCCTTCTGGAGGTTGACTACTGGTACATTACCCATGCTCCAGCATATGACACCATGACCGAAAGCATGGAAACCCAAGCACTAATAGGATCTCATGGGTTACACTCCCAAAAAAACTAAGTGAAAGGTTGGGAGTGGATAAAAATCAAGAGATATTTCTAATTTGATGAAATTTTCACAGATTAAAGAAGAAAACAGAATGGATTCTTTTATCTTTCAAGACAAAGTAAGTGCAAAAGTGTACACTAATGTATTTCAGTTGTGAATGGTGGAGAAAATGCTCAGAAAACTAGAAGAATCTCCAACTTGTTTGATTAAGTAGCAAGGTCAACTTGTGAACATGTTAAATTGTCTGGTAGTGTTGCAATAGAAAGCATAGAGAAACTTTTAGGTATCCAACCGAGCAACTATGTGAGAAAAAAATCAGTAATGGGAATAGCTTTAATTAATCAATTGAAACTGCATGTCCTCTGTAGTGTACAATGTTATATTTTATAAAATATGGTGTTGGGGGAACGGTCCGACAGGGGTCAGTTGTCTCACAAGGGGCAGCAGTGAGGGTCACTTGATACCTTGGCAGCTTCCCTGAGGCTTTGGCATGTCCACTTTTAGGGAAGGTGACAGACAGACACGCCATGTAGAGAGAGAGTTTAGGTATAACGTTTATTTAGTGGGTTATGGAGGTGAAAGAAAAGGGAAAAGGGAGAAAGGGGAGAAGGAGAAAAGAGGAAAAGTTAACTCTTCAAAAGAGGGATGGGAAGAAAGATGCTCAGGAGAGGAAGCAGAGATGTGCTTGCCTTGGTTGAAAGAACAGGACAAGGGGAGGGGGAGGTAGAGAGTGGGCAAAGCTTGTCTCTTAAAGGGACAGGGTAATCAGGTGACTGGGAAGGTCAGAAAAACAATAAAAGTATATAGTTTATATAATGGTTCTATCCTAAAGAATTCCCTTTCCTCACAATTTTCAGAAATCTTAGATTTTAGAACAAACTGGTAAAAAACTACAGTGTTTCAGTATTAGTATAACTTTAGCTGTATATAATAGTTCAACATTTATAGGTAAGAACAAAAAAAACAAAGAAAAATGTTAACATGTTAAGGAAATGAATGAGGAATTAGGCACTTATTCATATGAAATTAACAACTTAAATCATAAAACGAGGTTGAAGAACTACAAAAGGTACAATATTGGGCTTTAGGAATAATAAAAGTTTTATGATCATTGACGTTTTGCCTCCATGCATTTATGTGTACAGGTATCAGAATGTCTGGAACTGGAAATACAGACAGGTGTGAACTACCATGTGGGTGCTGGGAATTGAACCCAGGTCCTCTGGAAGAGTAGCAGTGTTCTTAACCACTTAGTGGTGACTCCTGATATCTGCGCCTGAGCTGCCACTGAGGGCCATGTCTATGGCCCCATTGCAGCCTAGGTCTGTGCTAATGTCTGATGCTCCTGTTGCCATCAAAGGCCATGCAGACACCAAAGATCAAGGGCCAAGTTAGTGGCTTAGAGCCATGCCATTGCTGGGGAAGTAGTGATATTCAGATTCTTCTGCTGCTGAGGACTATGTTGGGGGTCCATGGTCCTACCCCAGCTGGGGGTCTAACCCTAGATCCAGGTCCGGCATTGCCACTAATGATAACAGTGAGGTACAGGTTTGAAGCCTATAGTTGTTCTGCCTTTTGTTTTCTTGATTGCTTACTTTGTTGTTGTGTTTTTTTTTTCTTTCACCAGAAGATACAAGAAGGATAAGGGACTAAATGGAGGACAGGGAGGTGAACAGAGAACTGGGGTAGTGTAGGAGGTCTTTCTGTTTACGTGTTACTTTCATTGGTTAATAAAGGGACTGCTTTAGGCCTATAGCAGCGCTGCAGGGGAACAGAGCTAGGTGGAGAAAAGTAAATGGAATGCTGGGAAGAAGAAGGTGGTGTCAGGAGATGCTACAGAGCCACAGTCAGAGTCAGACCTGCTGGAACTTTGCAGATAGGCCAGGACCTCGTGATGATACTCAGTTTAATAAAACTGGGTTAAATTAAGGTGTAAGAGTTAGCCAATAAGAATTTAGAGCTAATGGGCCAAGCAGAGATTTAATTAATACAATTTCTGTGTGCTTATTTCAGTTATAGATGACTGGGATGAACAAACAGACCCTCTCTTAACACTGGGGTACATGATGTGAAACCTCCAAAGATCTTAGATCCACATATGTCTCTCTTAGAGTCCTAATTGATGCCTAGGTTCTCTGGGATTGTAAATTGTAGTCTGTTTTCATTGTTGTTGTTGTTTTTGTCCAAAAGGCACTCATGCATGAGCATATATTATATTTCTGTTTTTGGGTATGGATTGCCTCACTCAATATGATGTTTCCTAGATCCATCCTTTTGCCACAAATTTCAAGACATCATTACTTTTTTCCTTTGCTCTGTTGTACTCCATTGTGTAAATATACCAACATTTCCTATCCATTCTTCATACGAGGGGCAATTAGGTTGTTTCTAGGTTCCTACTATGACAATAATGCTGCTATCAACATAGTTGAACACATGTCCTTGTGGTATGATTGACCCTCCTTTGGGTATATACCTAACAGTGATATTGTTGGGTCTTCAGGGAGGTTGTTTCCTAATTTTCTGAGAAATTGTCATGCTGATTTCTAAAGTTTTCCCTTTACCCCACATTCTCTCCAGCATAAGTTGTTATCATTGTTTATGGTCTTGGCCATCTTTATAGGTGTGCAATAGAATCTCAGAGTTGTTTTGATTTGCATTTCTCTGATGGCTAAGGATGCTGAGCATTTCCTTAATTGTTTTTCAGCCATTTAAATTCCTCTGTTGAGATTCTATGTTTTTGCTTGTACCCCATTTTTATTGGATTGTTTGTTCTTTTGATTACTAACTTCTTGGTTCTTTGCATATTTTAGAGATCAGCCCTCTGTCCCATGTGGGGTTGGTAGATCTTTTCCCATTCTGTAGGCTGTCGATTTGTTTTGTTGAATAGGTCCTTTGATTTACAAAAGCTTCTCAGTTTCAGGAAGTCCTGTTTATTAATGTTTTCTCTCAGTGGCTATGCTACTGATGTTATATTTAGGAAATGGTCTCCTGTGACAATGCATGCAAGTATACGTCCCACTTTCTCTTCTATGAGGCGCAATGTGGTTGGCTTTATGTTGAGGTCTTTGTTCCATTTGACTTGAGTTTTGTGCATGGGGATATATATATAAATAAATATATAAATATATATATAAATAGGTCCATATATATATATATATATATATATATATATATATATATATATGGACCTATTTTCATTTTATATGTTGATATCCAGTTATGGAACCACCATTTGTTAAATATGCTTTCTTTTTTCCATTTTATGTTTTCTCTTCTTTGTCACCAATCAGGTGTTTGTAGGTGTGTAAATTGATATCTGGATCTTCGATTTGGTTCCATTGGTCCTCCTGCCTGTTTTTATACCAATAACATAACCTATATCTTCTATAATACCAGCAGCTATCCTTGAATATATAGAACTATTTCTTTTGATTCTATGATTTATATAAATCTATTTTACATTTTTTTAAATTTTCACTCATAAAAGAATACAAATTTGTATGATAATATATACTTCATACTCCTATCATAAAGTGAAGAGTGCCCTAAATTACTCTTACAATGATAAAATTCATTACAGTGGGAATTACCTTAATACTTTGCAGAAATTCAGTCTTAAATTAAACAAACACTTGGGCAATTCAGAGAAGAAAACTCTTATCAAATTTGCATTAAATCTGAATGGTTATTGCTTGGAAAAGGTGGAAATATACTGACACCAGACTTTGGATTATAATAGTCTTAAAAAGTGGCAGATCTAATTTTAAGTGCTTTCCCAGATACATTATATCACTTGGAGCAATTTTGTTCATCACTTGATTTGATGATATTGACTCAGCCATTTTTTTCTCTTCCTTTATTTCAAATTAAATGTGCATCAATTCTTTCCCTATCAGTTTGGATGGAACAGCATTACAATATTTTCGCTTTGTCCAGGAACTTGAAAGTTTAACTCTTGTTAATATTACTCTTGTTAATATGGAACCTGTGGGTTTGTGTATGTCTTAATTAAATTAATGAAAGCTTACATCAATGTATGTACTTACTAAGGGACAGTTGAGAAATTTTTAAAAATAAAGTTATTTGATGTATTTAGAGTATCACTGAGCAAGTTCCCTATACATAAATTAGAATACGTACATAATCATGATGTGATTTAACTTCATGGTATGATGCAGACTAGTCAAATAATAAAAGACAATATATGCATACAATGTATATGGCATGAATCAGATAGGTAGTGAGAAAATCCTAATGTGAATAAAACTTTTGATTACTTTTCTCAGCTTAAAGAGACCTAAACTGGAAAGATTATTTCATTATGTGATGTGATTGAAACACAGGAACATTTCCATTTAAATTTTTTTGACTGATTGATTGATTGATTTAATATACCAACTGTAGTTTCCCTCCTTCTTCTCCTCTCATTCCCTCCCCAACCTCACCCTTCATTCACTCCTTCTCTGTTTTTGTTCAGAATGGGCAAAGTCTCCCATCAGTATCAACAAAGCATGACATAATTTGCAGTAGGAGTAGGCTCCTTCCCTTCGTTTAAAAGGGACAAGATAATCAGGCACAAGAAATTGGTTCCCGAAAGCTAGCCAAAGTGTTAGGGATATTCTCTGCCCTGACTTCTAGTAGTCCCACAGAGCACCAAGCTACACAACTGTCACATATATGTAAAGGGACTATGTCTATCCTAAACAGACTACCTGGTTGTCATTTCAAACTCTTTGAGCTCTCATGATTCCATGTAAGTTGATTCTGTGGGTTTTGTTGTGATGTTCATGATCTCTGCCTTGAAACAATCCTTAATCCTCCTATAACTGGGCAAGACTTTCAGTGAGACATTAACCCAGTCACACAGCCTTTGACCTACAGTTTGCCCTACCTATGGGGTGAGTAGGGTCTAAGGGTTGCTCAGAGATTGTGGGAGTAGCCAATCAATGACTGGTTGTCTCAGACCTAGGCCACAAGAGTGAGCCTATTCAAACTTTCTGCAAAGCCAGGACCAGGATGGTGGATGGTCCAGAGTCCTGAGCAAGGGCCAAACACAACTGGAGAAAAAGAATGTCAGTGTAATCGTGCCAAATGATATTCTGCTATACTCAGACTGGTGGCTACCCGAATTGTTGCTATAGAATTTTCATCCATTAACTGTGGGAAACAGATGCTTAGACTAACACCAAATACTAGGCAGACTTTAAGGGAAAATAATAGTTCTTACTGAGACTTGGTAATTTTCTTTTCCTTTTTGTATGTTTTTAATTATTTAATTTTGGTTTTTGAAACTTGGAGTCTCTCTATCACATCCTAGCTTTAAACTCATTGTGTAAAGCAAGCTGTTTTCACATCTGAGCTGACATTCTTGTCTCAGTTTCTTATGTAGACATATACTAACTTGAACAGGTTATGTTTGCAATTATAAGACAATCATTATTATATGCATGCATATGTTTATATAGTGCATCATATGATAAACACCTAGATACAGCATTGTGTGTCAGTTACAATGAAACATGACTTTGCAGTGGTTCTCAACATGTGTTCATGACTCTTTGGGAGCTGAACCATGCTTTCATTGGAGTCACACATCGGATATTTACACTATGAGTCGTAACAGTAGCAAAATTACAGTTATGATGTAGCAACACAATAATTTTATGTTTGAGGGCTCACCACAACATGAGGAATTCTATTAAAGGTTTACTGCATTAGAAAGGTTGAGAACAAGTGATTTAAAGTGATCTTCAATCTTGCATAAACTCTGTTTTGCATGTTTGCTTCCTGACAACATACATTCAGAATTAACTAATACATCTATATGATACTTAAATGCTTACCGAACAATATTAGTTACAAAACTGGCAGTTAATAATTGTGTGGCTATCTCCTCTGTAGCACTCATTCTTATTATTGTATTTCTTTAACAATTGTCTGTGAGCACAGCATGTATAATGCCAAGGATGGATGCTAATCAGGAGCTCAGCAGCATAGATTGTCTTTGTTAGGGCTAATATGACCACTCCAACTGTTAATAAATGAACATCAAAGCGGACCATCCCTTTGCTTCCTGATGTAATGTCTTCCATATACGGGAAAGCTACTCACCATGCAACAGATGATAGAATTATTCTCCCTTTTAAGAAGGTAAGTTATTGATGCTCACTGTAATTTAATAGTGTATCAAATATGGATTTTATTTCATTTCTTAAATGAAATGTTAATATCTTTAAAAAGCTCATGATTATGAAACATGCTACATTACTTTCTTTGAAGGAATATATCCCTGTACAAGATATATAAAGGAAGCTTATCTTCCTATGTATCACATCCCAATACCTATAAGTCATATTAAAACCCAATACCTATAAGACATTTACCTAATGTTGTGTGAACTACGATAACATTGAAATACTGTATAACTGATGACGACTATTTACAATATTTATAGCAAATAAGGAATGCTAAGATTCAAAAATCAAATTAATCAATGGAAGTCTGTGCTCTGTTATTCACAGTTAAAATAGAGTGTCCCTGTGGAACTGTAGCATGAGGGCCGGCTTGTTGGGGTTTCCGTCCCGCCCGGTACCCCAACAGCCGGCAAATCCCAAAGAGAAATTACACACAGGACTCCATAAGGTTATAAACTGATTGGCCCATTAGGTCAGGCTTCTTGTTAACTCTTATAACTTATATTAACCCATTATTCTCATCTATATTAGCCATAATGGCTCCATACCTTTCTCAGCTGGGCAAGTTACATGCTGCCTCTTCAGTGATCTGCGCAGGAGTGGCTGAGGGAGCTCTGCTTCCAGAATACTCCCAGTCTCTTTGCTCCACTCCTACTTCCTGTCTGGCTTTCCCGCCTATACTGCCTGCCTGGCCAATCAGCGTTTTATTAAAATATGACTGACAGAATACAGACAATTCTCCCGCATCATGGAACCTTACTCTGAAGCCACAGGATACAACAATATAGAATGCCTAGAGATGAAGTGATGGCTCTGTGTTTAAGAACACTTGCTGAGCAAGCAGGAGGGCCAAAGTTTAAAATCCAGCACACGCAACAGCCCATCTTGGCAGTTAGTAGCTATAAACACAGATTAGTTAGAAGAGACAGGCGATTTTGGGAGGCTACTGGTGTGCAAAGCTCACTGGAACAAAGAGATTCAAAAAGAGTGAGGTTTAGAAGAGAGCCTTCCTCAAGGGAGTAAGCAACAAAATGAAGGAGCAGGATGTCTGACATTTTCCTTGGATAGGTGTATCTACACACACACACACACACACACACACACACACACTCACACACATACAGCACATGCACTTTCATAATTTATAGCATACAAAGGTTTGTTAATCTGTAATTCTTTTTATCTCATTTTTCAATTACAATTATATACATGTGTTTTAGTCCAATTAAACTAGTCTTCCTATGACATATAAAAGTATATTTTGATGATTAATTTTAGGTTTTGACTTTACAGGACTGAATATTACCCAGTGACCTACAATTGTTCTTATTTTTATTTTATTATTTATTTACATATTTTTATTTTACGTAGCAAATCCAATTTTCCCTCCCTCAACTTCTCCTGCCCCACTTTCCCCCATCAAACCCCCATCCACTCCACAAAGGGGGTAACGTGTCTATTGGGAAGTCAAGAAAATCTGGCATACCAAACTGAAGCAAGACCAATCCTCCTTCTTCCATAGCAAGGCTGAACAAGTTATCCTACCATAGGAAGTGTGTTCCAAAAAGCACCTAGGATAAGTCCTGGGCCCCCTGCCAGGGGCTCCCACAACAGATCAGGGAAACCAAAGAGACAGCTGACTAGAACTAGTAGAGGTCATGGACTCTGGACTGACAGTGGGGATACTTTCATGGCACTGAACTAGGCCTTCTGACTATGGGTGACAGTAATGTTTTACTTGGTTTTATAAAAATATTTTTGATATGTCTATGAGAGCACTTCTGTAAGAAACTAACCCTGAAATCTATGACATGAAATCAGTATGAAGAAAAAACATTTGATTTCCCTGAATAATTACCCACTTGGATGAGACCTGGCATATAGGAGAGAGAATTAGCTTTGCTTTAAGGATGTACTACACACAGGAAGCTGCTCATTATCCAGTAGAGTGGCCTTATGCCCATGCACTTGTTGCAGCACTGAGAGAACTCAGGCATTTAAATAAGACAGCACAGGACATTAGAAGATAAAAGAGGTTGGAAGGGAAAAAAATATTGAAATGGGATGTGAATTTGATCAAAACACATTATACTAAGGCATGAAATTCTCCAAAAATATTAATTCATTTCTAAATGGAAGGAACTCTAATATGATTTACATACTGTTGATGGAAATAAATTAGAAAGGCCACTATGGAGAATGGCGTGGAGATTCTGAAACAAGATGTGATGTTTCAATAGGCTGCACATGGCAGAGCTATATCTCATGAATCAACGCTGTACTTTAGGTTACAGAAAAGGAAATATCAGGTATTTCAGCACAATGTAGTCATTTATAATGCCTTCTACTGAGTACTATTTATTCTTGTTTTCCTATGATCCAGGGCCATCTATAAATGGCAAGAATAGCAGACTTCAAAATGAAATATGTAGTATACATTTCCAGAAACTTTGCCTTGACCTCATATGCACTTGTCAGTTGGTATGGGAAAAAAAAATAATGATGTGGGAATCTCCTCTGTATGCTGCGAATACAATCGGTTAATGAAAAAAACTGCGTCAGCCTGTTGATAGGGCAGAACTTAGGTAGGTAGGGAAAACTAAACTGAATACTGGGAGACATAAAGGCAGAGTCAGAGAGAAGCCATGTAGCCTGGGCAGAGTTAGACAGAACTTTAGCTGGGAAGTCACAGCCATGTGGAGATGCAGAGATTACTAGGAATGGGCTAAATTAAGATGTAAGCGTTAGTCAGTAAGAAGTTAGAGCTAATGGTTCAAGCAGTGATTTAATTAATACAGTTTCCATGTGATGGTTTTCTGGGGGCGAAGTGCCCGCGAACTAACTAGCAGCCAGGAACTAACTAGTGGCCTCCTAACAACAAAATAACAGAACTTTTCCAAAAAAGGAATCCACGTCTAGACCATACACTCCCCCAAAGTCTGAAGAGAGCTTAGAATATACACAAGATGAAAAATGTGCACAAGATCCACAGGTGATAGCCACCTTTTTCTAGGATATGGTCACCACACCATGACACACTAGAGAAAGTTTTTGTTTCCCCCTGACTGCTTAAAGTTAAAATGTGATCTAAGTCACATCTCCAGGGTCCAGTTGCAGTCAGATGACCTGGTTATATAATAGTTGGCTTAGTACAAAAAATAATGATGGAAAGCATAAATAAAATAAAACTGACACCTGACTTAGGTTTGAGTGCATGAAATCTGCCACGCACCGTGCCACCCCTTGTCTGCGCTCTATTGTCAGAACCCAGTTCACGAGCTTTGGGCAAGGGGCTGGAGGTTGAGAATACACAGGCAGAGACAGACCGACCCACACCTTCCAACACTGGTACCAAAAATCCCCTCTTTAATATCACCTTAGGGGCGTAAATACCCTGCATTCAATGGTCAACAGGTGAAAATTCCATCCTCTGATCCTCTAGGCAAAGCACAGCTTTTAGTGACTTTCATTAGAAGGCTCTAGACAGGGAAGAGCAGCTGAAGGTCAGAACTCAATTGGTTCCAGCAGAAATCATTCTATTATTTCTTTCTCTACTGAACATCTGTGTGCTCTGATATTTGTGAGGCATTAAGGTGTACATGAACATATGCATGAATGTGTGAAGGCCAGAAGGAGATGCCATGTGTCTTCTTCAATCATTTTCATCTTATGGTTTTAGTGAGAGTCTCTCACTGAACCTGGAGCTTGCCATCCCAATACAGCATCTCTCTAGTGAACATCAGACATATTCCTCTGTATGCAATCCAAGTCCTGGTGTTTTACTTGGCCTAAGAGGATATTTACTTGGCTACTGGGGATCTCAACTCATGTATTTATGTTTTAAACACAAGTACTTTATCGCATGAGCCGTCTCTTTATTCTTTTGAAAGTTTTCGTAGTGCAATATTTTCAAAAAAATAGCAAACATAGTTCCATGTTGTCTTAAAGCTTTTCTGTTAGGAGTTTCTAATACTGAGTTTCAGTGTGTTCTTAGATCAATGGAAGTCATGTTACCAAGTCACTAAGTCTCAATAAACAAATTCAAGTATTAAAGACAAACTTTAATAACGTGGTTTACAGAAAGAAAGCACTAAAAAGTATTAACGGTAATCGTGTCTGGACAGAAACAGAATTAAGCCCAGAATGCTTCCTGGTAACTCTTAAGGGCCTTGCTATCAGATACACTAAGTAATAGTCATTCCATAGAAAGGGCCCAAGCCTTTATTGTTTAAACAAATTATACTACATTGTTTATAGATTGTATCAGAATTACTGTAAAGGGTTATGAGTGGATTTTCCAGAATGGCACTTTAAATACACCATGATTGATTCTTTGGTTCATTCTCCCAAACATTTTTTATCATTGGCAGAGCTTCTCGGAATATATTAAATGTTACAATCAGGTCATGACAAAAAACATATGTATGAATGCAATTCCAATCTTCTGCATGTATTAAATATAAAATTTATGAAATATAGTAGTTACTGAAATGTTTCATTAATGGTAAACACAAATATATATCTCAGATTAAAACTGAAAATAATATACTTAATTGCATTGCAAATGTGGTTCATGACTCCTTGCTTGAAGTCCTTTTACTGTAAGTTTCTAAATTTTATAACAGAAGAAATATTTGTAATTATTTTCTATACTTTTTAAAAACACAGTTAATTCACTTTGTGCTGCTTCTTATATGGACAATGTTATTAATATGAAAAAGAATATAAACCAAGCAGAGTTTGGTTTATTTTACTTCTTTAATAATTTCAAAATTCAAACTGCATTTTTAAGTTGGGGAAGATAGTATATTTTATGTTTATTTATTATAACTTATTCACTTTTTTGTGTATCTGTATCTGAGTTCTGCAGTATGTATGGCAGCTGAATGTCTTTAGAAATGTGTACTTGTTTATATAATTTGTAGTATTAAGGCATAAAATTCTTAAAACTATGAAGTTTAGTTCCTTAAAACTTAAGAAAACCATCCATGCATTTTAGAAAGTGATGATAGGAGCTTTACCATACTGAAGCTATATATAAAGTGTCTTAATCATTTTGTTTTAGGAAAATCGTATCAGTTTTTAAACACTAAATATAAATAGACATGCTATTTATCTTCTTCCCTACAAATACAATGTCTGCATGTCCTCTAAACAAAAAATATGTGCGCTTGAAAATTCAATAGTGAGTTTAAGAAAATATCAAATGATAGTAAGCATTATAATAAAACCGTTTTCAATACATTAAGATGATCGATTCATTTTATCCAAATTATGAATTAAAATATTTCTCTGTAAGTTTTCTAGTATATGTTTTAATTACTGTGACAAGACACTTTATGAAAACAGGACTTTCACTTAACACTTTGGGAGGAAGAAGCTTCAGAGCCTATAGTACCATTGGTTTGCTTTTCCAGCGTGCTGGAGCAGACATCGTCAGGGCAGGCTAGTGTTCAGTAATTGAGGTTACATTGCAGAATATGTCAAGAGACTGTCTCAGAGATCACTTGGGTAAGTCACGGAGAAATTCCCGAGAGCTACTTTACGGCTCTCCTATCAATTTAAAGACAACATCTTCAAGAGGCACAGTGCCTCTCAGCTCTACGGTTCTAGGATCTGTGGCTATCACATAAACCTATGGCGGAGATAATCAAAGATATCTCATAAAAGCTACTCTTTCCCATGTGATTTATATACAACACTCATTCATGATTCCATAAGCTCTCTCTGAAAGCCAAAGAACACTTCTTCAGCTGTTAGGAGCCTCACATCGAGTTTAATAAAATTTTATTGTTTTCTAATATAAACAAGGTCAGTATATATTGAACTAAGTACACATGTGAAGCATTATTGAAAGTCACAATACTTTAACACATTAGAGAGATCTGATTTCTCAGTGTTTTATTTAATATAGTGGCAGACAGCATCTGCTCCAAATAAACTTTGGTATTTCTGAAGTAGTGAAAACAAATAGGTAAATGGTGTATGGCTTTTTATGAAAAATATTCTCAGTGGTCTCTTCTTTGTTCTTAAAGTTGAATTATTGTTTATTTCACCATGAGGTTTTTTTTATGCTTATATGTGTCTATACAAAAACAAAACATTAAATTGAATAAAATATAAGATGCTTGGTACATTTAAGTTCAGTTAAAGCTGAGATCTAATAACAAATAAATTACATTCTTCAAAATATAAAATAAAATGACCTACCTTGCCCCTAAAGGCTGTATGATTACACCAACAATTTGCAGCTTGCAGTTCTTATGCATAATGACTGAATTGTATATGAAGAGTCAACCATAATCAAATTGGTTTTTAGTACTTCTGTGCACTCTGCTTCAGCGAAGGACTTGGGAATTGTTCAGTTTTGAAGTGAGATTGCCTTAAGAAACTCTCTACAACAGAGCTTGTTGCAGAGTCATGTACAGGTTTCTCCATATTATGAAGTTCTTCAGAATGTACAGTTTAATAACTTTCTGAAAAAAAAAACTATGAAAAGGCATCTAAGATTCCATGTGAAATTTTAAGAAGTAGCTACTTTGGATGCAAATAAAGTATATCAAGGTTCTCCAAATATACTTGATTATAATGAAAAATAGTTTATATAAATTGAAGTTTTTAAAATAACATTACACATTTTTTAGATTAAAAGTTAAATAAAAATTGAGTTCTGTCTCATCTCTTGCTAACAGATAGTGGAAGATTAGTTAAGAAAAAAATAGTTCGTAATGAGTTAAATATTTTGGCTGCCCATGCTGACTAGTACTCTTAACTTAGCCATTATTGCCCAAGTGCTATCTTATAAACTGCTTTAATTCATATATTAAAGTATCTGTTGAATGCTTATAGGAAGGAATATAGACTCATTAGTTTTGAAAACCTTTGCAGAAAATTTAATAGATTAATAAGTTATCTGATACTACTTAATTATGCAATGTTAGCAATTATTTTTATAAATAGAGTTAAAAGTTTTAACATTTTAACATAACACAATTTTTTAATTTATTTTTTCAAAAGTGCAACTTAAGTGTGTGTTCTAATTTCAGAGATTTAGGAACTGTATCTGCCCAGATGTGAAATTAGGGAAAGAGGTGGGCCAAGACCAGAAGCCTTCCACTGTATCTTTTGCTAGTATGTGCTCTATTTCACATGATGGCAGATTGTGGAAGGAAATCCATTTTGTTGACTAGGAAAACAGGCATGCAAGCACAGATATCACCAATCTATATTTCATACCCACCACATAGACAACTTTCTCATTTCATGAACAAGATTTATAGTCCTGTGCACACTTGGAGGTCAACTCTATTACACTATGGTCTATATTAATGTCTCATTCACATGTATTTGGATAATGTGTCAAATAAACATACAGATTTTCACATGACTTTGTTTCCATGTTTATGCAATCTAATGAGATAAAATTTAGTTAAAACTTAAAATTCTGGCATTTGTCATTTTAAATAAAAGATTCTAAATCAATAGCAGATTACTTTCTGAAATATTTTTCTCCATAATTTTTGCTTTCCCTTAGTGAATTCTCAAAGAGAGGAAGGTACAATAAAATTATTGAGAACATACACAAAAAGCATGCTGGGTAGTCAATAGGTCATTTGCCATTTCATCCTTTAGAAATAAAAGGTGTTTATCATAGACTTTTATGTCCTTTTCTTAGCAAGAGTATATACTCTTGCTTATAAGAATAGGAACCTTGATGTTTTGCTTATTTTTCATTATAACTCCAGTTCAAAACTACTGAAGTTCTAGCTTAAATAATTATCTCATAGTGTTTTTTCATACAATAAAATAAATATATGTAGGAAAAGACTACAAAGCTAAAAATCATTAGTATATATAAGTTTTTACTAGTTGACCTAGAATCTTATGTGTTAAATGCAATGTCTGAAGAGCAAAGGTGCTAAGATTACTGCACAGTGTGCTTCTCAAACTCGAATTCCCTTTTCACCTTTCAGGAGTGAAGACATTGCTTGAGGAGTTAAATTTTCAACTGACTTTGAATGTCTTCTATCTCAATTCAAAAAAATGTTCTGATATATTTTCTAAAATTTAGTGAAATTTTTGTTGTGGAAATGATGGCCCATATCATTGGCTAGAGACAAAAAATATAAGCTAAAAAATTTACTATCACAAAATAATTGTTCAAAAAGAGAAGCTTCTTTAGAGAAGAGTGAGAGTTACATTTATTTACATTTATCTGTAGGTATAAGTTTTAAAATGTATTTAGGAATTATGATGGTTTAGTGAAGTTGTGACCTCACCAGTACCATACATGAATTACCTCCTGCTGGGTAGGATTTATGTCCTATTAAATAGCTGCTGTTAAAAGCTAGATATAAAAGACCCTATTATACCTTAGGGGATATCTCCCTGTGTTGGACATTTGTTGTGCTAAGTGAGTGTAAGTAAGTGTAAGTGCTAAGCAAGTAAGTTTCCCTCTCTTGGCATATTGAATGGAACAATGGAAGCTTAAAAACAGGAAGGACACATCCAGGTAAGATCAATGTTGCATCCATGAATACTCCTTTTTCTAAATGTTTGCTGTCTTTTAAAATAATAAAATGCCTCAAGCAATAAGAAAGAACCAAAGACATCAACAATAGGATATATTGTTCTGGGAGTTGTACAGCCTTGCTTGAGTAGCAACTTCAATGGAGTTTCTTATCAATGGTCCTGGACTGTAATTTAGGTTGCCTATAGCTCTTATAGAATGTATATGATGTAGCATCATGCTTTCATTTAAGATGTATATCATACAATATTAAGTAAATATAAAATATAAAATAATGTAATTTGTCATTTTTTTCACAATAACCTTGGTGATGGCTCTTTTCCATCCTTCCATACTGATCTTCTGGCATTCCCAGTCCGAGTACTCCTCACCATTTTCCTAGTTCCCCTTTGCATCTTTCCTATATCCTGTTATAACAGAAACATCTTGTTCATTACCATAATAGAATTTATTAAAGAAAATTTAAGTGGTATATTTCTGGAATATTAGCTCCAAGAAACTGGACAATTGCAAGTCAATAAAAGAAATTATTAGCCACATCAATTTTTCTATGTCAGCAAAGTTAAAATAGCTGTATTTATATTTAGTTAACTATATGCCACTGATGGATGGAAGGTTCTAAGCAAATATATTGATCTTATATAATGGTCATAAATCACCAGTTTTAATTGATAATTAGATTTTGGAAATACTTGTATTCAGTAACAGAAAATCAGAATCATGAACTACATTTTAGACATGTACAGTTTTAAAAGATACCATAGGAAGTTTAAAAGTTACCATAGGAAAACAAAGTAAAACACAAGAATGAAGAAGAATACATTTTCCTTTAATTCCTAATGTTTTCTCTAGTAGACAATATATATGAAAAATCTGTCTTTGAACCTGGCTGGTGCTGAATTACTTCTTATCCTAAATTAATTATCTAGAACAGAAGTGGTGAAACATGTCTGCAAACCACGAATTTAAGAGGATGATCGAGAAAGAGCGTGAATTTGAAGCCAGTTGAGATACAAAGATGATTTATTCCAAGACAACAGGTGATACATGTTCAGTTACTGTCTCAAAAATCAACCAATTTATTAAAAAAGTAAATATTTAACCAATAAATGAAACAATAATAATAATAGTCCAGAAACGATTGAATCACATATCATCCTTAGATTTCAAACATTTATTTGTTTCTTGTATATCCTTAGTTAAAATGAAACCTAAATTGGCATACATAAATCAATACAAATTTAATACTATCTATAATAGCAGTTACTTTATATGTGTATACTTATGTACAGAGAACTTTCCTTCCAGGGATTACAATAATAATTTATAGATTCATCGAATTTTCAAATTTTCCCCTTTTGAAAAAGATGGTATTTTGAGGAAATTCCTTAGGAATATTAAAGTTTTTTTGCTGGAAAATACATAGTAAAATCAATTTTATATAATATTAGAGTTAGAGAGGAATGTTCAAGGAAAATGATTCTACTATTTGGAAAATTTTGTACTACAGTGAAGTTCACTGATTTGAACAAGACAAAGCAAAAAAGGAAATGGTTGCCTTTATGGCCTGTAGTCATATAGAGCAGAACACTGGAAAAATAAATCAAAAAGTCCACTACTTTAAAAAATTCAATATCATCCAGTTTCCAGGCCATCTCCTTAAATACCTCTTTGCTAAGGGGCAAACAATTGGCTACTTTGTTGTCACTCAAATGTCAGCTGACTTTGTTGCTCAACTTCTAATTGGTCCAAATGGAAAAAATCCAGAGTCAAATATTGGGTGGTGAAATCTGAAAGATCAGAGAAGCAGTACAGGTAACCACTAGTTCTTACCTCTACAAAATCATCAGCCTTAATTGGGGTATCCTTTCTCTACAAGTCCTCAGACAGTATGTCATATGCTACTGTCTCCCCTGACCTCATAGTCTTCTCTATGCTTAGCCAGATCACTTCCTGTGTCCATTTTCCCTAGTGCTGGGATTAACTTTGTGAAACACCAACAGTTGGCTCTGTTTCTCATTTAGACTGATTGATTCTCATGTAGCCCAGGGTGGTCTTGAACTCACAGAGTTCCATCTGCCTCTGTCTCTCAAGTGTTAGGATTAAAGAAGTGAACCACCACTGCACTATGGCTAACTAGTGGCTTCACTCTCTTGTCTTCAGGCAAAGATTATTTGTTAGATCACAAACAAAGTATCACCACAAACTTCCCACATGTTCCTTGTTCTGAATCACTAATTACCTAGTACATTTTTTGATTCTACATATTTGAACTTATTTTTATAAAATTGATAATAATACTTCTACCTCAAAACTTGGTATAGAAAATGTTATCATCTAAAGCAGTAATGAGAAGTGATATGATTTCTATATTTAAAAGTTCAAGTAGAATATCAGCGGATTTTGTGCAAACATGAATTCATTATTGTGAGGATCTTGATCTCTTCATAAATCTGCAATTATTAAATCATTTTACAAAAAGTGTTAGATTTTCACTCTTCAAAATAACTCAGGAAATACTATTTTGCGTGAAGCCCTGCCTAAGGAATATGTACTAGAATTTGGTCAGAAAATGCAGGAAGGGTAAAAGTCGTTATAAACTGCTATGCTAAGGAGTGTATTCACAACAGATAATCAACACAGTCTGCTTATGGTTATGCGAATCTAATTCTTTTAAAAATACAAACATATATAAAGAGCATCCATAGTGGTTTTAAATGTAATAGCAGATGTGATTTATAATTTTACAACCACTAAACCAGTTAATCTATAATATGCAAGATGAAATTTTTCCATATAATTTTTAAACTATATAGGTTTAATCTGGAAATCCAAGCTTTAAAATGCTTCAAGATCTAAAACCTTATGAGTTTTGGTAAGAAATTTAGAAAAACCCTGTGTCTAATCATATGTGATGTGTCAGAGTCAAATGAGATTTCTCCTAAAATATTGTAAGATTTATTTTCATGAAGCTATGTATGCAAGCAAACATGAACTCATGTTGAAATTTAGGACATTCACTCAAAACTACTTACAATTTATATATAAATATTAAAATGTCTGAACATATTTGAAATCCAAAACACTGCACTATAGATAATAAATTCTCAAACTCCTCAACTCTCGGCTCCTAATTTGCACATGATCATACAAACATGTTTTCCTAGCATCCCCAATGTGAAAGGAGAGGATGCAGAGTCCACGGCCCTCCTGAACTACATATAAAATGCAACTACATATCAACAAACCAAGGGTAAATATAGTAAAATAACTGCCTAGCTTTTTCAAATTAATTGTAACTAATATTAAGTCAGCATTAATTTCTCAACTTGTGTATGTGTGTGAAATAATCAGTGTATTTGTTAGCTCATAGTAAATAATGACTTATGTGAATGGATTTTAACTCATGAACATAGTTTGGAATTCTATGGATCACCCATTCAATTCTATAAAAAAATAACTTGGCTATTTAGAGGACTAGGTGTAAGCTACTGTTTTAGAATTGTTTTTAAGCATTCTCTGCAACCATCCACTTGCTGAGAGAAGTACATGTCAAGTGAGAAAGATAGCTATAATGTATTCATGTCCTTTTACACTCAAAAGACAAATCGTTCTTATTCAAATGAAATCCTTCACTTTTTACTGGCTCCTGTGTTAAAGAAGTATGCTAAGGGTATATGAATTCACAAAGAACACTCTATTTTTTTCCTTTTTCTTAGGATGAAGAACAAAAGCATTGGATGAACAGCAGCCTAAAATGAAACCTCAGAAAATAATTCATTGGAAATAAATGCTGAACATGAGCTACTTTTGAGAGGTTTCATGTCCAGTGATTTATATTAACAACTCCTATGGCACTTTCTCTTTATCATATACAGTGTACAATTTTCTTACTAACTTCAATATTAAGAATTGAGACATTTTATAATTATCTTATAACTGAAGATCTCTTATTTTCTTCCAAATTTGCTTTCATTAATTTTCCAAGTGTCAAACATTTTTTAAAAATTATATCTGAAATTATTTGCAGAGTATGGATAAGACCAGATTATTTGCTGTTAAAATAATGACAAATTAAATGGGATCTCGAATGAAAGATGTCAAATGTCCCTTATTATAATACTTATAATACAATTGCACTAAGGTTCTTTGAAAATGTAACATAATTTATTATTTGTTTTCTACGTTTAAAACTAGAATTATCTCTAGCAATCCAGTAACAAATAAAATAACATAATTCTCAATTTATTCTTCATAAACTGATTTATTAAGTTATTTTAGATAAAATTGAGATATTGTAATTGACTCCCAACATAAAAGAAAATTATCCACCTCAATTTTAAATATTTCCTGTTATAAAATAAAAATTAACAGTATAACCTTGAAATCTTACATCTCATTTTCATTTGCATTCCTGTATATGGAAGAGTTTTGATGTTATCTTTGCTATTTTCTACAAGGTATCACATGGCTATCTTTAAGCTGTTGGCTAATTGCTGTTTCAATGTGGAATGAAGTCTCTTGTTTAGTTTTATTAATTAAAACTCTATTTTACTTTTCTTTATTCTTATAGTATTGTGCTACATTGATTCTACATCTAAAAATTTCTTACAATGTTTATTTTTCCCTATTAAGTGAGAATTTGTGTGTGTTCTTAGCTTCTTTAGTGGTCATAGACACAATGTGATTCTGAAATTAAAAACAATCCTTTATAAAACTGGATTCTCAACATTAAAATTAAACTCACACTAACATATAAATCTCTGCAAAGATACTTTAAATAATCAAATTGTTTTCACCTATTATAAAACTATGAGAATACAAAACTGCTTATGATGTTCATGAGTTGAATTATTTATTTATGCAAACTTAGACATAAAGTGAAATATAACTTAAAGAAACTACACCATTTTATTTTTATGTATTTTTTAACCACTGTTATTGAAGTAAAAATCTTTCCTGGTTTCTCATGGTAAGCGTATAACCTGAAATCTGTCTTTTTCTTTCACTTCCGAATATTTTTTCCCAAAAATTTCTTGTGCTGTTCTCCCTAAAGTGCCTCATTATTTTCTCCTATCAATAAATATAAGAGAAAAAAAAGAATGAAATGTAATAGATAATCATTGGTGGAGATCTACATAGGTAACTCTATTCTTTTAATTCATTTTCTCTGTTCTATTTATCTAGAAATTTAATTATAAACATCCCTCATTTTTTTTTACCTTTTTTAAAAATTTTATTTATTTATTTATAATTTCCACCTCCTCCCATTTCCCTCCCACTCTCCCGACTCCCCCTCCCTCTCCAGTCCTAAGAGCAGTCAGGGTTCCCTGCCCTGTGGGAAGTTCAAAGCCCGCCCTCCTCTATCCAGGTCTAGAAAAGCATGGATCCAAACAGACTAGGCTCCCACAAAGCCAGTCCATGCAGCAGAATCAAAACCCATTGACATTGTCCTTGGCTTCTTAGTCAGCCCTCATTGTCAGGCACATTCAGAGAGTCCGGTTTGATCACATGCTCCTTCAGTCCCAGTCCAGCTGGCCTTGATGAGCTCCCATTAAAACAGGCACACTGCCTCAGTGGGTGGGAGCACCCCTCGCGGTCCTGACTTCCTTGCTCATGTTCTCCCTCCTTCTGCTCCTCATTTGGACCTTTTTTATGTTTTACAAACAATTTAGCTTGGCTTTGAGGAAGACTCTGGAAAATAGCATGATTCTATGAGAATCCTGAAAAAAATTTTAGATGAGACAGTTACTGGCTAGCATTCATTACAAAGGAGTTGAATGACCTCCTGTTTTAATAGAGCAGAAAAACTTGGCCCACTGAATAAGCTAAGCAGGGTTCACATTAGCTCATAGGGTCTGAAGTGTATAGGTTAGGACTTGGAGTTTGGTGTTTTGGGGGAATACCAACAGAGGGCATGTGTGTCTCAGACACTTCCGACTATTCTTGAGACTCATTTCCTCCCGTTAGATTGCTTCGCCCAACCTCGATATGATGGCTTTTGCCTTTACTTATGGTTCACTGTTTTGCCATGTTTCCTTGGTATCTCTTGGAAGCCTGCTCATTTCTGAAAGTATATGGAGCTAAGTGTATCTAGGACAGTGGGGAAGTAAGGTAGAGTTAGGTCCAACTGTGGGATGTAGTCTATGAGAGATTTTATTAAAAAAAAATAATAAAGCAAGTACCAGAAAACATTAGTGCCATAAAACAAAACAAAACAATTCATAAGATTAACTCAAATCTCAATTACTGGTGTAGAAAACATAACCCTACATTGGACTAAAATTCGTTTCAAGCTTAAATCGCATATCTAAAAGATATAAGCATACTACTAAATTTGATGTTTTCTATTTAGATATGTTTTCAATATAATTAATGTTGTTATGAATTCAGACACTAGAAGGCTTTTGAATATTATAAATTTTCAGTACATTTAATAATATCCTTTAGATCAATAGTTTATGGAGAATCTCACATTTCATCCATAAAATAATGAAGTACTAGCTCATTTATTTCAGGGCTATTTATTTTATACATTTTAGGTGATCAGCTTTCCAGTTAATATTATTAGAGCATGACTCACAAAAAGGAGAAAATCTTTACTGCTGCGATTAGGAGAGGGATTAGAAAACACAAATAATTGTAAATTTTAAACATCAAAGAAGCAAATAGTACAATCAAAGGTGAGTTCATTGAAAAGTCAGTTCTCAGAAGAAACACAAATGACTAATGGGCATTTTTGAAGTTCTCAGTACTTTTAACCAACAGGGAAATAATAATTAAAACTATGTTCAGTTTTCTTCTCTTCATTCAGAATAGCCACTTAAAGAAAATAAAAGGAGTAAGAATTTCTGCCAATGATATTGAGAAGTGCTCGTTCATGATCTTGTTATTGGTCTTTTGTTGTACTTAAAGCCTCAAATAAATCAAACAATTATCTGATAGTGGAAAAGTATCAATAAACATTTTTTATTTCCTCAGACACAGAATATACAGTGTAACTTTTCAGTGTATTTATTTTGTGTGACATAGAAATTGGCTGATAGTCTAAATGGACTTCTTTAAGAGCAACAATTATTTTATTTTCAGAAGCTTTTAGAATAATTTGCATTTGAAGCTCTGCATTTCTTGTGATTTACATTGCCAGAGCTTCATTACCTCATCTTTGTTATTATTAATGTGTACAATTTCTTTTATTTACAATACAATTCACATTATCTTCTGAATATTTCATTTATATTATTATTTAAAATACTTCTTAGATGACTTCTCAGTAAAACTCTTACAGTTATCATTTTGGCTTTGGGACATGTCTCCTTAGAATGGCTTGCTCTGCAAGCATGAGAATATGACTCCAGACTCCCAGAGTTCACAAGGAGGACATCACATTAGCACGGGGCTATAATCTCAAAGCTCTTATAGCAAGATGCAAGGAGGAGAAGGGAGAATCTTTTGTGATTTGAGGTCCAGATGCAATCAGGAAAGAAATCCTGTCCTAAGCACCAAGGAAGGCAAGGACTACACCGGAGGCTGCCTTCCAGTCTGCACAAGCATGTTGTGACTTGTGTTATACTAGCCTTAAGTTACATTTGAGATGTCTCACTGTTCATTCCACATTACCATTGAACTCTCAGGATAGCACGTCTTGGTTTTGCATTTGTAGCTAATTTTGAACCTTAACTTTGCAATCGGTAGAATTACAAACATGTATGACAACACCCATCTGTTATTTATTTGTGTCTATAAAGATCACGGTCACATTTTAAAGTCTATGTCATTATGTTATGCATATGCAATACAGGATTAGTACTTCAAAATTTAAAACTAATTAGTAAATGATTTCTGTACTTCCCCTAATTCTTAATTGCTAAAACTACTGAAAGTTGGGCTTCCATGAACCTAGGCATAAGGAACTGTACAGATTTGAGAGCATATTTCTCATTTTTTCTTCCAAATAATAGTAATTACTTTTTAAAAATATCCACATCATTTTTTGCTTTCACTTTTTTCTTTGGAAATAAATTCTAATCTTGGAACCTTCTACAGATTTGGTGATACACTCCAATCCTCTTTGTAGCTTGTCTACCTCAGAAGGTCTTCTAGAATTTATTTCCATTTTCAAATTCCTTTAATTTTTTATTGTTTATTTATATTTATTTTCTCATTGTGTGTCTGCTAACCCCATCATTTTGAGAAAGTGTGGAATAATTGGGCTGTTAATTTGTGTTAGTGGTGCTTGTATTTGCTGGCATATTTCCTAGTGCTTATTGAATTTTTTATTATAAGCACGGGGCTATTTCTGCTAGAATTTACTGTGGTCTCGGTTGATGGTGTAGCCCCCTTGAGAGGGATTGGGTTGTTTCTCCCTTTTATTCGAGGCATGTTTCAGACGTGCCAAGTTACTTTTATTTGTTTCTTAACTTAAGAGAATCTAGAATGAGACATTAACATTAGAGCTGAATTCTTATTCATCAGAGTGAAGATACTTAGGATGTTTTATTTCTAAATATAATGAGTCAAATGTATCAGACCTTTTTCTTTTTTTGGATGAGCTGATATTCTCTCAATGTTTGTCTAGTCTACAATTTAAAAACAGCCTAAACATTTTAAAAATATTAGCATAAAATCTTTCCACATTGTCTTTCCTAAATCAGTTTGCCATAAATCCTTTTAAATCTGTTTGAATTATTACCTAAAGCTTATTCCTGTTTACATAGGAATGTTGCTTTTATAGCATCTGTTCTTTTGGAGTCTCCCCTCCCATCCATCCTTACCTCACTGTGTCTCTGAGTGTTCATACACACATGCATTCACGTTCACATGCCCCCCCCCACACAAACACACACAGATAAATATGACTTGAGTTTGTTATTTAGCTTTGCCATTCAAGTCATTGAAAACAAATAAGGTAGCAGTAATATAAGCCATTTTTTGTGGAATCTACATCTTTAATTCACCACCTTGCTAGCTAACAGATTCCAGAGATAGTTTGGCAATTGTTTTCTCATAAGAAAAGTAAAACATCTGGGCCAAAGTTAAATATTTTGCATGACACATTATCAAAACACATACCATATATTTCTTAATATTAATGTACATATGCTGAAATTATATTTTACTTTATATTCTGAATATTATATAATTCATAGTATTAATTTCTCATATCCCTCTTTGAATAAGCTTCCACATTCTTTAGTGATTAGATGATACTATCCTGAACCCCACATAAGACTGACATAAAAAAATAATGCCAGTCAAATGAGCAAAGATAATTGTTCTTAATTGAAAAGTTTGTGAATATTGTAGTTTTTATAAAAAAAAAGGCATTTATTACTGAGCCTCAGGATAAAAATGACAACTATAGTAAGAGATATGCAGGGATAGGATAATAATTCTTTAATTCTATGAATGATTCAGTTATAGTAACTGAATTAGACTCATACACTAGCCTTGTCTAAGAAGAGAGCATATATAAATTATGATATTCATCCTTCTATCATAAAATATTTTAGAGAAGCTTGAAATTTATATTAATTTTTAGTTAATCCCTATATTTATAATGTCTCATTATGCTTATAATGTAGACAAATGAAAATAAGAATATTATTTTTAAGAATAAGAGAACTGATTGAATAGTAGAAAAAGAATTGATCTTCAAAAAAGTACACAGACTTTTAGAGAATAGTCACCAAGACTGTCTGAATTTGATCCCAGGAAGCCACATGTTGCTCTCTGAAATCCGCATGCATATACATACATGTACAAAATCTTGCGCATATATGTGAGTACATACTAATCATAGATTTTTAAATTCATGCATTTTAAAGAGGTGTGGAGAGACACATAAATAATGTTAAGGGAGTTGAATGGTTGGATATGATTTAAATATTGTATTAATGGATAAAATGTGAAGTAATATTAAAATAAAAGTGAAATAATTTCTATAAAAGTGGGTACTAGTAGTTAAGTTATAATGACAACAGATTATTATTGAATTATTATTATAATAAAAACAGAAACAGGGGGATATTTAATTATAGACTTTGTAAATATGGCCCAGAAGAATACTTTCAAAACTAAAAGAACCAGCAAACTGTTTTAGCATTCCTTTGTTTATGTGTATCTTCACATTCTGCTTGCACATTTTATTTCACAAATATTTTCACAAAAGTAATTTTACATTAAAATGATCTAAACAGACACATCTATGAGGTAAGTCCAGGAATTTCATAGCTCCTCTTCCTTTACTTGTCACTTATTTAGAGTGAGTGGGATGGGGTTGGGTTACCTGTTCATTGGTGAGTACTGAAAATAGAAGAAAATATGAATAAATAACTTAGTCCTTCAATTTTGTTTTCGTCTAAACCTCTGTGCTAGCTGAGTTCTCTCTCATTCACCATAGTTCTTATTCTAATATACCACTATAATATAGCTACAGATGATATTGACTAAAAACCAATGTTGAATACTCATATCTCACGTACTAAAATTATAGAAATCAAGATTATTTACCTTACAATGTTTGATAATAACACACAATGATACAAACTAAAGCTAATCAAATAATAAGGTCTTGTATCATATAATATCTATATATTTAGAATTTTAAATTAAAAATGGTTTTATTAAAATGCAAATTCACATAACACACTGATTACCTATTTAAGGGTCTAATTGAATTATTTTAACATAGTATATTCTTCATTTTAAAAATATTATAAATTTTGTTTCAAATCTTTTTAATACTAAAACATACAATTTGCCATTTGTATCAGTCCAAGTTCTCTAAAAGAGTAGAATTAAGAAAGCATGCATGAATACACAGACATACACACACACACACACACACACACACACACACACACACACACACCTGCACACATGCACACACACATTTAAAGGGAGATTTCAGTGGGATTACACAATTGAAAACTAGATAGAGACAGTACAACAATGACTGTCTACAATTGGCAGAGACATAAGAATCAGTACATACTCTAAGGATCTAGAAGCCTCAGAATAAGATGCACCGATGTTGTAGCCTGACTCTGAAGTTTAGAAGCTCACCAAGAGCTGGCCGGTGGTGACATATGCCTTTAATCCCAGCATTAGGGAGGCAGAGGCGAGCGGATCTTTGTGAGATTGAGGCCAGCCTGGTCTACAAGAGCCAGTTCCAGGACAGGCACAAAAAGCTACAGGAAAAACCATGTTTTGAATATATATATATATATATATATATATATATATATATATATATATATATATATATATATGTGTGTGTGTGTGTGTGTGTGTGTGTGTGTACATATATATAATGAATATATATTATTATATATATGAAGAAGAAGAAGCTAAGAAGCTCTCACTGAGAGGCCATTCATTAGCATGAAAGTATTTTAGAAAACAGGATAGGCTAGAGTCTGATGTTCATAGATAATGGCAACAGAAAATTTACTCAAGAAGATTTTTTGTAATGCAACACAGCGTGTACAGTGTTCAGGAACACTCATAGAGTCACACTACTGTGTAAATATTCCCCTCGTCCAGCTGTGATACTGTTCATGTTTAAAAACTGACATGTTGCACCAATAAACAATAAATCCTCTTCCTAGCTCCACTCCAGTATCAGTAATCAGGTTTGTACTTTCTATGTATGTGTGAACCCTATAATCTTCAACTTGTTATCCGATATCAAGTGATCACACAGGGAATCCTGTTCATAGAAGTAACATTTGATAGATTATGGAAGCTGAATTTCCATGATGAGATATATGGAGATGGAAATACACGTAGATGTGGTACTAACATATTTTCAATTAGAAGAAAAGATTATTGGCTAATTTTAATGACTTTTCCAGACTAGTTGCATTGTTCAAGAGTTTGGAAGCAGAAGGAGAATTACATTGGATTTCCTGGTTTCACGTACTCATTGTTAGTGTATGGTTTATCTTTGAGGAAGACATTGCCTCTCACACTTGAAATGATTCTAAAGATCCTCAAAGACAGACCATACATATCAGGAGTCTCTTGCAAACATTTCAATATATTTATGTCTGGTTGTATTAAGCAGGAAAAAGTGAAGGGCCTGAATATGGTATCTGCTTCACTTAATCTGTACACTTCAGATATAGTGCTTTATCTTGTGGAGTTCTATTATCCTAGAAATCTCTCCCTACTTCCCATGTGTTAAGAACTGTACCTGCAAGTGTGTAGATGAATTTTAGTGAAAGACCGTGTGCTCGGGACAATCCTATAAGAACACAAGCTTTGTCAGCAAGTCAAGTCACATCTGTCTCACTGGCTTCTCTAGGTGAATTTCATCTCCCACAGCAATTAACTTAAAAGGTTTCAGCCCTTTAAAACAGCACAAAATTAACTCCATTCCACAGAGCCCCAGACCTTGACTTTCTCTAATCAAGAGGTGAAACCTCTTTCATATCCTCCTGTTGTTGTGCTGCCCAGTGACTACCACTGCCATAGAGTTGAAAGCAATAGACATTTTTGGAGTTCTAAAACGAAGCATTAGGAAACTATGTCAGAGTTCACCTTTGTACTCTGGTGATGCATGCCAGCATGTCAGAATGCACTGCTCAGGGGAAGCTGAACTAGTCATAGATCATAGGAAAGAGTGTGGACACTTGGCAGCTCTAAGGTATTATAATCATTTCATCTCACAAAAATAAACGAGTATCAAAGTTCTCTTAGGAATGCTTCTATAGGTGTTAACTCCAGAAAAAAGAGAGGTTGTACTTAAAGAGTACCTGCCAAATTTCAACAGGTGCAAATGATGACTGTTTATCTTTTAAAGGCTTTTTGTAAAAGAATTATTTTCAGCAACATATTTTGTGGATACAAAAATTATATATTAATAACACAAAAAGTGATGTACTTATAATCTTTTAAAAAACAAGACCTAAGTAGATATAACTAGATGAAATGACAACTTATGAATATTTTATGAGTTAAATATTTTATGCATTCTGTTAATACTTTAGCTTTTTTCTTGATCATATCTGTACTATAAAATATTTCAAGTTTGTTAATATAATCAAACCAGTATTAAATTACACAATTATGAAAAAAATGGTAACTGTCATGAACACAGTGGGAAAAATATTGACAAACATGCTTTTGCCTATCTACAAATTCAAAATTTACCATGTAAAAATAATTTTTGCAAGCTATATTGTTTAATTAACAATTATATGTCAAGTAGTTGTAGTGGGAAGTAATCTTGAATGGATGCACATAGAAGATCACTTCCAAGATCACCAATGGCACAGACACTGAGAGCAACAATTAACAAATGGAACCTACTGAAACTGAGAAGTTACTGTAACACGAGAAAACAGTGACTAAGACAAAATGGTACCCCATTGAATAGGAATAAATTCTCACTAACCTCATGTCAGAGCAAGGACTGATCTCCAAAATATATAAAGAACTCAAGAAACTAGATATCAAATTGCCAAATAGTGCAATCAAAAAAGTGGGGTAAAAAATCTAAACAAAGAATTCTCAGTAGAATTGCAAATGGCTAAAAGACACTTAAGAAATTGTTCCACATAATAAGTCATCAGGGAAATGCAATTCAAAGGGACTCTGAAATACCATCTTTCACAGTCAGAATGGCTAACATTAAAACACTAATGATAGTTTATGCAAAGTGGATGTGGAGTAAGAGGAACACTACTCCTTTGCTGCTGGAAGTGCAAACTTTTACAGCCACTTTAGAAATCAGTGTGGCAGTCTCTCAGATAATTGGTAATCAGTCTATCTCAGGACCCAGCAATAGCACTCTTGGGCATTTGTCCAAAGTATATACATTGATAACACAAGGACATTTGCTCAACTGTGCTCACAGCAGCATTGTTTGTAATAGCCGGAATGTGGAAACAGCCTAGGTGCACCTCAACTGAAGAATGAATGAAGACAATGTGGTACAGCTACACGAAGGAGTACTACTCTCCAATAAAAAAAAAGACATCTTGAAATTTGTATGGAAATGGATGGAAAAATAAGATACCATCCTGAGTGAAGTAACCCAGACCCAGATAGACAATCATGGTATGTACTCACTCATAAGTGGATATTAAACATAAAGCAAAGCCCAGAGAATCTAGGTAACAAGAGGAACCCTAAGAGGCATACATGGATTTACCTGGGAAGGAGAAATAGACAAGACCTCATGAAAAAAAAAATGGATGGGGGAGAAGGGAGGATGGAAGAGGAGGGCAATAGGAGCAGGGGAGAGAAGAGGATAACATGAGGAAATGGAATGCTCAAGAAGGGAAAAAGGACAGTGAGGGACAGAAAAGACAGAGATGTCTTGATTGAGAGAGTCATTAAAGGGCTAACAAGAAACATGGTACTAGGGAAGCTCTCAGGAATCCACAAGGATGATCCCAGCTAAGACTCTAAGCAATAGTAGAGAGGACATCTAAACTGACCTTTCCTTGTAATCAAATTGATGACTACCTTGTCATCTTAGAACCTTCAACCAGCAACTGACTGAAGCAGATACAGAGATCTACAGTGAAACACTGGGCTAAGCTATTGGAGATCAGTCAAAGACAGGAAGGAGCAATAATATAAACAAAAGGATCAAGCCAATGATGGTAATACCCACAGAAACAGCTGACCTGAGCTAGTGAGAGCTCACTGATTCTTGACTGATATGCGACGAACCTGTATACAACCAAACTAGAACCATTGAATGTAATGTCGGGGACAGTTGTGAGGCTTGGGTAGTCTGTGAATCCATTGGCACAGGGACAAGGATTTATTCCTACTGCTGAACAAAAATCTAGGAGCCATATCTGGGGATATCTTTCTTAGCCTAGATATAGGAGGGAGGGCCTTGCTCTTGCCTCAAAGTGAAGTGTCAGACTTTGCTGACTCCCCATGGGAAGCTTTAACATTTCTGAGGAGTGGAAGGGAAGAAGGGATGGAGAGATGAATGGAGTGGGCTAGGAGAGGGAGTGGGAACAGGGATCGCTATATAAAGTGAGAAAAGAGTGGATAAAAAAAGTCTTAAAACATTCAAATAAAGAAATGCATTGGGTTTTTATCTCAAATGGGGAAATAAAAAGATCAATTAATAAAATTAGTCCCTTTTTTCTTGATATCATAAATCAGAACTTGGCAAAAATAAATCTTTTTATTCCATTCCAAACTAAATGACTAATATATATATATATATATTATTATATTGAAATAATTATTATATTGAAATTTTATTATATTGAAATATTTACATATTTCAATCACAAGATTATTCTGCCATCTATGTATCTATGTATCTGCACATGCATATGTGTATATGTGCATACATAGATAGATATATTTATGTATACACACATATGTGCACATGCTAATAATAGCTACAAAAGTTTCAAGAAAATTGGGCAGAGTCTGAGACTTTCCAAAAAAGCCTGGCTGAGAGATAGAACCAGGAATTGGGTAGGAAGCCTAAAAGTATCTGCTGAGTGTTGGATTTTGTCAAATGCTTTTTCAACATCTAATAAAATGATCATATGATTGTTTTTTTCAGTTTATTATTTATAGTGGATTACATTGGTAGATTTTTATATGTTGAACTATTCAAAGCATGCTTAATCATACTACAAAGACATTTGTTCAACTATGTTCATAGCAGCTTTGTTTGTAATAGCCAGAACCTGGAAACAACCTAGATGCCCCTCAACCAAAGAATGGATAAGGAAAATGTAGTACATTTACACATTAAAGTACTTCTCAGCTGTATAAAAACAATGAAATCTTGAATTTTGCTTGACAATGGATAATACAAGGAAACACCATTCTGAGTGATGTAACCCAGACACAAAACGATGAATATGGTATGTACTCACTCATAAGTGGGTTCCTGCCATAAGCAATGGATATTGAGCACATATTTTATGATCCTAGAGAAGTTAAGTTAGAAGGTGAACATTAAGGAAAACATATATAGATCCACCTATAAGTTGAAACAGACAATAAATATCACCTGACAAAATTGGGATCATGGGGGTGACAGGGCAGAAGGAAAGAGGAAGGGAGAAGGAGAGGGGACAAGGAGAACTTGAGGGAATGGGATAGTTGAAATGAAGGAAGAACAGATGAGAGCAAAGAAAGTGATATTTTAATTGAGGGAACCATTACAGGGTTAGCAAAAAGCCTGGCTCTAGAGAAATTCCCAGGATTACTCAAGGATGACCCCAGCTAAGACCTTAAGCATTAGAGGAGATGGTGCCTGATCTGGCCTTGCCCTGTAGTCAGACTGATGAATATCCTAAATGTCACCATAGAACCTTCATCCAGCAACTGATAGAAACAGAGACAGAGACCTGCATCAGAGCACTGGACTGAGCTCCCAAAGTCCATTTGAAGAGTGGGAGGAGTGAGACTATGGGGAAAGAGGTCAAGACCATGATGGGGTCACCCACTGAAACAGTCAGTCTACCTGAGCTAATGGGAGCTCATCAAAACCAGTCATACTTGGAAAGAACAATCATTGGACCAAACAAGTTCTTCCTAATGTGGCTGACAGTTGTATGGCTGGGCAGACTGACAGGCCGCTGAAAGTGGCACCAAGATTTATCTGTACTGCTTGTTCTGGCTTTTTGAGAACCTATTCTCTTTGAAGGGATACCTGGATCACCCTAGACATAGTAGGGAGAGCTTTGAACCTTCCCCTAAGCAATGTGCCGTAATCTCTCTGAACAGTGGATAGGGGTTGGGTGGGAGTGTGTTGAGGGAGTGGGAGGAAAAGAAGAAGTGAGAACTTGGATTAGTTTGTATAACGAAAATTGTTTGTTATTTTTAAAAAAAATTAAAAAAAGAAGAATCTACTGAGAAGGGAGACACATATTCACAAATCAGAGTAAAACCTAACCTCACAAGTGACCCAAATTACAAAAATGAGTCCCAGGTCTACAGAGACTTCGGAGAAAATGGATGGGACTGGATCTGCATAAGCCCATGAATAGAGAAACTAAGACACATCCCTTGAGAAGATTGATTTGCTCTTCTTCAGTTGACATTAATTAATGGGTAACTGTTTAAAGTAGATTCATGTGTTTAACATATATTTATAAATCACTTGAAGGTGTGTCACTGGTAATCACTGAATTATTCAGAAGGAAAATAATTCTGTGAACAATGACTATTAAAAATTAGAAATTCTAGAAATAGTCAATAAAGAAAACCTAATACATTTTCAGCAGGTTTCAAAATAGTCCTTGAGCAGGACAGGGTCTTTGGAGACACAGAAAAAACTAGAACAGGGTGATGACTTTGGTATCTTAAGGGAAATGCAAAATCTTAAGTCTTCATTTTGTTTAGAACCATTTAGTAAGAAACTCTGCTTGAGTGCAGGATGACTTGAGTTGGCAAGAATATTTTTGAATACCCGCACACAAGGAGACATATCTTAATTTAAATCTGTGTTATTCTTGGAGGCCTGAAAAGTCCACCATTAGCCTGAGGAGTAAAGTCACCAAGCACTATTAAATTCTTACCAAGAAGAAGGTGTTTCTTGGGGAAGTCAGTACCACTTAATTGGAGCATATTTTACAAGACTTGCAACTTCTCATAGATAGTTCTACCTCTGTTCCTCATCCCTTTTGACAAGCACTAACAATGCTTCAGGCCCCTCCCTGCACTTCCCTACATAGAAAGCTGACAAACCTTGCACTTATTATTGAAAGATTGAGTGTGTAGAGCTCAGATAAAAATGTTCCTAATTTGTAGAGCATCCCTGAGTGGTAATAAACTGACTTAGAGGACACAAAAGAAAGCAAGATTAAGTAATTATCCAGTTAGTCTTTCTTGCCTGACATATTAAAGATTTCCTACAAAATAAGTATATTTTAATATTATATTCAAAAACAGCAATAATGAGTATACGTAAGGATGCATTTCTAGACCACAGATTTTGTGAAAATGAATTCAATAACTCATGAAATCAGTGATTTAATTTTGTCTTTCCCTAGTAATAATTGCAATTATTATATTAAGTGAATGATTCATATGCTCATACTAAGACAATACTCACTCCACTAGTTTATTCCCATATTTCTATGAGACAAACCAAGATCAAATTAAACACAAAAGGAAGGGTTTATGGCTTACATTTCCCAACACCTTACACCAAAGAGGAATACCAAAGTGAGAACCTTGAGGCAAAAATTGAAGTAATGATAATGGAGGAATATGGCTTACTGGCTTGCTCTCCAGGACTTCCTCAGCCTGCTTTCCTGTTTAACTCAGTCACATTTCCCATTGGTGGCACTGCCCTGAGTGGGCTGGGTCTTTCCACATCAGTTTGTAATCATGAAAATGTCCCAACAAACTTGCATGGAGATAGTTCAGTGTAGATATTTTCTAAATTATTTTCTACCTTCTAAATCATCTTACCTTGTATCAAACTGACAGTAAAACTGCCAATACATTCCTTTTATGGTGGCTTTTCAGAAGATGTAGGAAATCTTGTATTCTTGTATTTTATGTTACAAGTTAGCACTATGCTTTACAACACTGAAAAGTACAGAATTAAAAGAGATCACTCTCTTGGGAACTTAGGCCAATTACAAATATAGAGATATATTTATATTTGTAATGTTTTATGTTTAAGGTAAATAATATCTTTTTTCATAGGGAGCGTCACCCTTAACCATCAATACATTTGCTCTATCAATTTCTCCCTGAATATTCCAACTGTTTTTAGTTAATGATGACTACATTTTCCTCTATGGATTTTAATAGATTTTAATTAATTTCTGAAGATTTATGTTTATAAACTTAGTTGGAGGATAAACTTTTTCAAATATTATTGAGAATTAATTATGTATTATTTTATTTGAAATATTTGAAATCAAATTTTCAAATCAGAATACATACATTTATATATATATATATGCATACATATATAATTTCTTAAAATATATCCCAAACTAGATAATGCATAAATATTATTATAATATAACACTGAAAACCCTATACTTCCTAGCTATATGTGGCCCATACATTGTCAAAGATACACATATAAATTAGGAGGGAAAAAAGATCTTATTCAAAATGAAAATTATGAACACATCATTTTTGTAAAAGTTGAGGTTATCTTAATAATAGAGATGTCAAGTGCACAAAGCACAGCTTAGAGTAACTCCCCAGCAAGAAAGGTTAGGAGGAGGAAATATTTCAAGGTAAAATAGAAAATTAACAGACTTCCTATCTTCTAAGTAATACAATGTTGAGAGGAAAAAACAGGATGTAGATTTAATAATCTTTTATGTTGGCTCCTTTCAAGCCTTAATCTATTTTTCATTTTCTTAGCACTTAAGTTTAAGCCACTGGAGACAATTTCCCCATGAATGAGACTGAACGCCTCCTAAGAACATTCTAGCAGTGACTATATTGCCATTAACTAGCACTTAACTTAAGGGAATTAATTAGGAATATTTTGATGACCTCTTTTTGTCAAAGAGATTTTCATGAAAATAGTTCATACATTTCTGAAAGTATATGCAAGGTTGTAAGAAGAATTTTCAAGTAGTACTTTAAAAGCATCCCATTATTATCATTAGACAATTGGTAAGAAAAAAAAACTTGTCATCTTAATAGACAGCTTTCACTGATAAATTGAGAGCACTTCTGTATCCAATAGATACCAGCAAATAAAATAGGCAGTTCATTATAAAGGTTCTTTTTTTAAACATTAAATTCCAAGGGCTACTGGTAAATATTTAAAAAGCAATATATATGTACATCTTAATTAGTCTGATAGTTATCTACGATGAGCAACATTCATGAATTGTTTTCTTCCCATCTTATGACTGAAGTCATTCATAAACAGATGTTTATTTGCCATAACACCATCTCAGAAATAGTTGCCTATTTCTCTTAAACTATACTTCGTAGATGTCTTGCCTTAGCTTTAAGGTTATGTCTCAGTGAAGCTTCCACAACTAGTTTCCTATGGTTTCATTTCCTTATAGGGTGTCTACTGATTTCAAGCCTTTCTCAGATCTCCTTAGCACATTCCTCTTGCTGGTGCCATTGTCATTGCTACAGTTCGGAACGGTCAGCATTGATAGCTCTGAGAAGGGGAGGTAGGTCATTGATGACAACTGACCTTTGAGTACATGCACTAAGCTTGAAGTCTTATTTTATTTTCCTCTCCTAGGGAATAAAATAAGTGAAGTTCTACTGTTCAAACAATCACTCTACTGACCTTGAGGAAGCTGTCAAGTCAAAAGGATTTTTTTTCTCTCTACAAGAAAGGACAGAGCATAAAATGACAGAAAACAAGAAATCTTCAAAAATAAAATGCAAACAAAATTTTGAAGCTTTTCTTTTCTTTCATAGTTTGCCACAAGAGGTTACTCCTCTCTCCTGTTTCACAAAAGTACACTTTCAGCAACATGATAGATGGTTGTTGAATCTTCTTGAGTAATTATTTAAATTCAAGAATAACTGTCAAGGATAAAAGCTTTTTATATTGAGAGGTAGAACTTCTGAAAATATTTATGGTGACTTGGGTGAATGGTATAGTTATCCAAAAATATTATGACTAAAATTTTATATGACAAATGGATATGGTAAATATTACCATAATGCCTTATATTTTTCAGATGGTCAGAAACCAGAGCCTGGATATTCGAGAAATTTGGGGTACACCAAACATGACTGGCAAAATAATAATCAAAATAATAATAGTAATAATAGTAATAATAATAATTCAGTCATCATTAGTTATCAATTCATTATCAGAGAGACTTTACTCAAACAGCACTTGCGAGACCTTTCAGAAACACATAGCCAGACATTATGTGAAGAATTTTATCATATTCTTATAAAAAATATTTGATGCCCTAAAAGTTTAACCTAAGTGACATACAATAGCATTTTTTAATTCTGTCATAAATTATTTGATTTGGGGGCACATATCTCTAAAATTAGTCTTTGAAGCCATCCAGAAATATAATTCTTTTTATTTAGACAACAAATAATATGTGATTCTCAAATAAGTCAAAAAGATAATTTCAAAAATTTACATGAAGTCAGGTGTGCTGATGCAGTTTTTTTCCCCCAGTATTTGAAAGGCTGAGGTAGGGAATGTCAATGAGTTAAAAGTCAATCTCTTATGGACAGAGACTTCCAGACCAGACAACTCCATATGGCACTGCATAACAACAATAGCAACAACAACAATTTATGCAAATTTTGCTGTTTTCTGGGAACTATAATATATGAACAAGTAATTTGAAAGACAATAAGATATATAAATTGGTGAAAAAGTTGACAGAAACTTGAGAGCTAAATCATAGCTATCTGATATATAAATAGATAAATATTAAGTACATAGGTGATAGATTAGCAGGGAAGTTGGGACAAATAGGTGAGAGGTAGTAGACTGGATATAAATTGAACTCATATAAGTGAATTGTTATGTTAAACTAATTTATAAATACAGAGCTAACAATAGAAAGCAGAGTTTTGTAAACTCAATCTCTCTCCTCATCAAAGACATAATAAATTTTATCTGTCTAAATAAACAGACATGAAACCTAAATAGTCACTTTTTAGATTTTTATGCAAAAATTTTATGTAGTTTTTAAAATTCTAAATTCCAGGATTGTCACAAGGGTTGTAACAATCACTGTCACAAGGATTATTACTACAGATGTAGATAAAATTCTGCATATGTACTACACAACTTATTCAATACTTTGCCATTCTAAAAAATAACAGCTCATGACACCACCATGAAACGAGGATATGTTTGAACACACGGTAGGCAGAAACCTGAATTCTAGTACTAGGAGTTCTAAGAAATGCATTTTAGAGGCAAAGCAAAAGCTCATAAGTTAATAGTACTAATTGATCTTGTAGAGGGCCTTGATTCTTGAAAACTTGAATTTATAAAACTTATAATGATTAAGGATAGTGATAATATCACAGTATAAATGAGAATACTAACAGGAGAACACAGTGTGGTAGCAATAGTGTACTATCAACAAATATTGTTCGAAGTCATTATTTTAAATAAGTGGGTTCAGGTGACTAATAGATTTTTTTTTTGTCTAACTAGCAACTATAGTAAGATTTGTAAGTTTTTCTAGCTGTGGTGGACGTAGAAGAAGAATGACAAGGTAAACTCAAAGATTCAAACCTAATTAAAGCATGTGAAAGGTTTTATTTCTTCTAATGAAGATATCTTTATCTCCCAAAGCTACAAAACTGAAAAAAAAACAAACATAAGAGTTTAATCCTTAAGTGATGAAGCTGCAAGTGAAATTTCCTGTCCATGTAATAATGTGTCTGCTGTTTACACGCAGCATGGGAGGTGGGGATGTATCCTAAAAATGGGGTGGAAATGTGTAAGTCTCAATTTTGAACATCTCAATTTATAACAGAAACAGATATTTTACAGCTCTCTTTTGTTAGGTAAAGCAAAATGTTTTCTTCTGTTATTGCCACTGAAAAAGACACCTACTTTTTTTCTGAATACTCATTCAGAGAGTCATGCTTTATTTTAAGGCTATGCAATTTTCCAAATAAATACAAATACCAACAAGTTCTCAAAAGGGAGATTATTAATTTTTTTGCTATCATGCATGAAACCTCAAAAAAATCTACATAATTTTAACATTAGTAATAATAGAAATCTAGTATACATTTGCGAATGAATATTGAGGGTAGAAAAGTGTAACGCGCATAAAGATCTTTTAGACCAAGAGTATTGTGCTATCATTCCACCAATCAGATATTAAGAAATAATTATGATAGCTGTTTTTTTCTTCCTAATAATTTCTCTAATACTTTGTTTGATGAGTTGGAGTTAGTCACTGAACAACAAAATAACAAAAGTGAAGTTCAAATTCTAGAATGTCCTATTAAAAAGGTATATTAACAAGGATGAGCTGGACTGGTTGAAAGTAAATGTAATCCCTACTCCTGATGTGAACATGAAAAGTGACTACCAGACAGATGTTTGCAGATGGCATCCGGATCTTGGCAAAACTCAGGTCTTTTCTCAGTGTCTGTGTCAGTACAATTGCCATTGAAATGAAAAACATAAGTGCAAAGAAATAATTAGATTCTTGGGAAGATTCTGGTAAATTGTAGAATTTAATCTACAGCCAAATTAATTTTATGATACACCACAGTGTTTCAGTGGTTACCAGAATAATCTTAGAAATCCATAGCAGGAAAGAACATGATGTTTTAGATGAACAGTACTTTCATTCCTAAGCTAATTTAATTTGTCCACATGTAATCATTCTAATTAGCCAAATACAGGTTAATAAAATTGAATTTGAATAATATATGTGATAATGTGATTCTTCAATTTATTCAATCTACTCCTAAGCTGAAGACAGGTTATCACTCAACACCAGTTGAATATTGGAACACCAAGAAAGACTTTAAGAATATCTCTTCCTTAGTGGCAAAATTAATTGATTAATATTTCTCTGATTTGTTCATGAAAAGGAATCTATGAGATTATAACTTGGTGACTTTAAATAAAATAGAACAATACCTCAAGGAATTCTTAGATATTGGTTTTTTAAGTCAGTTTATGCCAGAAAACAAAATTTTACTGTTGTAGCCTGGACCAATTAGAGGTTTATGGGTTATAGTAATGTCTACATCTTTTTATTCTTTTCTTTGAAACAAAGTGCACTAGAAAAAGCAACTGGAAGCATGGGAGAGGAGAGAAGGTAGAACGGGGAGGGAGAGGGAAAAGTCATGGTGAAAGGAGAACATTAGGGAACAGGATGTCTGAGGTAAAGGAAGGACAGAGAGGGAGAGAAGAAAAGATATCTTCATTGAGGGATTCATTATGGAGCTAGCAAGAAACCTGGCAGCAGAAAAATTCCCAGGAATCCATGAGGATGACCCCAGCTAAAACCCAAAACAATACTGGAGAGGGTACCTGAACTGGCCTTTCCTTGTAATTAAATTAAATGTTATCATAGAACCTTCAGTCAGCAACAGATGGAAGCAGATGCAGAGAGTTGTATCAAAGAACTGGGCTGAGATCCCAAAATCCAGTCTAAGAGAGGGAGGAGCAATAATATAAGCAAAGGCATCAAGACCATGATACAGAAACAGGTGACCCGAACTAGTGGAGCTCACTGACTCCACATTGACAGCAGGGAAATCTGCATAGGACCAAATTAGGCCCTCAAAATGTGGGTGACAGTTGTATGTCTGAAGTAGTCTATGGGGCCACTGGAAGTGGGACCAGAATTTATTCCTAGTGCTTAAATTGACTTTTGAAGCCCATTATTTTTGGAAGAATATTTTGTTCTGCCTAGATGTTAGGGGGAGGGCTTTGCCCTGCCTGAAAGTGATATGTCCGACGTTTTTGATTGTGTCAAATTGAGAGAGTTATCATGAATACTTTATGAAGTTTAGGATTTAAAATTTCCTAAACATATGAGGATTTTTTCCTTCGATTTTGAATTAGGTAATTCCGATAAATATTTGAAACAGATGATGTCATTCATTAGATTTCTTGATTAAGTGAGGGCTACTGTAAAAAGACCATTTGGAGCCAACTGAGGTTTTCTTATGTCTAGAAAACAAGCTGGCACAACCCCTTTAGATATCTGTGTGGCAATTTCTCAGAAAATTAGGAAACAACCTTCCGCAAGACCCAGTAGTAACACTTTTGGGTATATATCCAAAGGATGCTCAATCATCCCACAAGGACATGTGCTCAACTATGTTCATAGCAGCATTGTTTGTCATAGCCAGAACCTGGAAACAACCTAAATGCCCGTCGACCAAAGAATGGATAAGTTACTGCCTTCTATGAAGCACTCACAATAACTTGTTCTAACACCTTGATCTTGTTATAATGAAGAAAACAGATAGAGAATTGTTTGGATCAGTCATGGCTTTTGGTAAACTTGCAACAGAAGACAATCTAACTCCGAAAATATTGTCAGAAAACGTTAAACCTTAATGTAGTCAAAATTAACTACAATTCTTAACTCTCAAGAAATAAATGAGCTTATTTGGGCACCAGGTTGAATGTGCTTCAAGGCAGTCTGTAAAAAATCAGTGTACCTTATTAAGATGCTGTTTAAGTACTCACCATTATTCTGTTTACTCACCATTATTCTTAGGTCATATAGATTCAAAATAGAAATAAATAATTGAAATCTAATATGAAATATATTATAATCTAATAAGCAGAAGAATGTGAATAAGGCATGTTTCTATCAGTACATAAAATGTTTACCATAAGACCACATGGAAGAAGATACTAGACACTTTAGTTGACTTTTTTAATGAATATATATGTATATCTTGCACAAATAATAAATATATATTTTTTACAAAAATTCTAGCTATATGTCAAGATATTTTCTGATATTTAAAAAATTATTTAAGTGAGTATCACACACTGCCATATACTTAAGCAAATCAGATCAGAAGGAAATATTGATTTTGTTAAGTTTCTCAAAGATAGTATGACTTCTGTAAGGTTATTGAAAGCAAACACTTGAAAACTACTTACACATTCACAAAAAATTGTACATATCATTGAAAAACCTACACATTAAATAATTGCAAATATCTAGATTTCTTACTTAGAATAAACAAATCAAGGAGAACATCTCTACATTTGTAAATTTCTACATTGTTTTTTCAGTAGGTGACTGTTATTAGAGGCTGATGTACTTGTCCAGATCTCCATAGAACACATTTAGATTATATCAGAGAATCATATTAAGTAAGAGAAACTTCCAGGGAATGGACAGAGGTTAAATGTCAAGTCAGTTAGATAGGAAAAACAATTGTGTTGTTAAAGTTTTTTTTGTTAAGAGAAACAATCCTTATGATAACTATACATAATGGAATTTTATTTAGCAACAAATTTAAAAGAAAATGTATGGAACAGAAAAATATATTATATGAAATAACCCAGATTCAGAAAATCACATCCAATATGTTCCCTCATAATTTAGAGGCTAGCTTCTATATGTATTTATATGAATAGAGTTCAGGAAACAGGAAAGCAATAGAATGAGAGGGAGAACCAGAACTTTATTTAAGATAGAGGTAGGAGAACAGGTGATATGAAGGAGGAAAAGGGAGTACATGGATTAGAAGGTATAAGCAGGTCCCAGGCGATTGAAAACAAGATTGTGTAGAACACTAAATATGTAAGAGAATGCACAAGAAAACTCAACACTCATATAGAAGAGTGAAGTATGAGGGTGGATGATTTGTCAAATACTAATTCCTCTGAGTCCTGGGGAGAACTGTCCTTCTACCACCTTTTTCAACACTATACAGAAAGCCAGAAATATAAGGCTCTTTCTGCATCAGATGTGTATTCTTCAGGGGATAATGCTCCATCATAAATAGGTTACACTCTTAAGAAGTTCCACCACAAAATTCAGGTTTCTGATAAGACAACATGAGATAAAAGTGTTCAAAGTTCCCTCACACTGAGGAAAACACAGGATGTGGCATATGTAATATAAAGTCCTCTGTGGAAGGAAAACGTTCCCTCATATGCAATTTATGTTGCATGGGAAGTGAGACAGGAAAATGTCAGCTTCCAGAATTCATCTCCAATTTAGCTCCCAGGCCTCTGAAACAAATGACTAAGGTTTGGAATGTTTGTGTTCTCAGTACACAGTTTAGAGTATATGGGAACTATCAGAATTTACCTCTGCAACTTTCTACACAATTTTAGAACATAAAATAAGAACTTTGAGTAGTTATAAAATATTCAAAGCTGATTAAGAAACTTCTTCAGGGAGACTGATTACAGACTGTTTTCAATAGTCTAAAATTTGAAAGTCACAGTCTCTATTAAATTTCAGAAACATATGAAGCAAAGATACCTTTTAGCCTCCTATGAGTACCCTCCTCATTACCTAAGCCAGGTTTCACTCAGCCTCTCATTGATAAAATATAAACAAAAGAACATCTTCTGAACTGATGGGCTAGTTTTGAAAAAATTATTTGTTTGGGTCAGTGGTTATTTCCGATTATCAAGGAAGTGATGTGTTACATTGATGGTTTTAATGATCTTATAAATTTTTTAAAATGTAAAATATGAAGTTCCTGAGACTATCAGTATTACAACTTCAAAATTTCAATATTGGATAAACCTCTGTTTTCTTTTAGTTCATAACTTAGACTACAGCAACCCATGGAAGAAAACAGTAGAAGTACTCAGGGTTATCTATTTTAGTGCAAAACTTAGAGGGAAAAGAATGTGCTGACTTAAACTTAGTTACATAAGTTTCTTTGTGAGATATATGTCTAATTCTTAAATTCCTATTATCTTGGTTTCTAGTTAATTTAATCAGAAAACTTTAGAAACATTTTTTCAAGAAGCTAGATAGCTTGTGTGGGATTCAAGAACTAGAATCTGTAATACTGCTGCTAATGATCAAAAGTAAATGAACCTGCTGCAGCTGTACTGCATTTGATTCCAGCATCCCAGAAGGTAAGACAGGAGGATTTCTGTGAACTCAACCCCCAACTCCATCTGCATCTAGTCTACATAGTAAGTTCTGGGACAGTCAGAACTACATAGGAATATGAAAAAAAAAAGAAAAAGAAAAAATCCATAAAACATAAAACCACGTGTCTTATTTACTTTTCTATTGCTGTGAAAATACAACATAACCAAGGCTACTTTTAAAAGAATGCTTCTATCAACACCCAATATCTAGGAGGATAACTATATATTTTTCTTTAGGTTGACCTTCCTATTTAGCTTCTCTAGGATCATGAATTACAGGCTCAATATCCTTTATTTATGGCTAGAATCCACTTATGAGTGAGTACATACCATATTCCTCTTTTTGGGTCTGGGTTACCTCACTCAGTAAAGCGTTTTCTGTGTCCATCCATTTGCATGCGAAATTCAAGATGCCATTGTTTTTTACCGCTGAGCAAAACTCTAATGTATATATGTTCCACACTTTCTTTAACCATTCTTCTATTGAGGGGCACCTAGGATGTTTCCAGGTTCTGGCTATTACAAATAGTGCTGCTATGAACATAGTTGAACAAATGCTTTTGTAGTATTATTGGGCATCTCTTGGGTATATTCCCAAGAGTGGAATTGCTGGGTCCTGAGGGAGGTTGACTCCCAGTTTCCTGAGAAGCCGCCACACTGATTTCCACAGTGGCTGCACAAGTTTGCATTCCCACCAACAGTGAATGAGTGTTCCCCTTATTCCACATCCTCTCCAGCATAGGCTATCATTGATGTTTTTGATTTTAGCCATTCTAATTTGATTGTACTGCATGTACTGGATTTTTGGGAGTCTTGTCTGCTTGGATGCTCACCTTCCTGGACCTGGGGGGAACGGACTTCCCGTAGGGTAGGGAACCCTGACTGCTCTTTGGCCTGGAGAAGGAGGGAGAGGAGGAGTGGGGAAAGGGAGGGGATGGGAGGGAAGTGGGTGGAGAGGATAAGGTGGAAATTTTTAATAAAAGAAAAATTCTGCCCTATGAGGTTTTCAGGAGATATCCTTGCCATCATAATAAAATATTACTAATTTAGAAGACAAAAAAAAAGAGAATGCTTCTGACTTGGGGTTTGCTTACAGTTTCCGAGGCAAGATTCACAACCAGGAGTATAGGAAACAAGGCAGGAGACAGGTAAGCATCGATCTGGAGTGGTAGAGAAAGCTTCTGTCTTATCTGAAAGTAGGAGGAAGAGAGAGAAAGAGACAGAGACACAGAAAGAGAATACAGAGATAGATAGAGAGAGAGAGAGAGAGAGAGAGAGAGAGAGAGAGAGAGAGAGAAACAGAGAGAAACAGACAGACAGACAGACGAGAGAGAAACCGAGAGAAAGGGTCAGGCATAGGCATTTGAAACTTCTAGTTCCACTCCTAGTGCCACACTTCTTCCGACAAGGTCAAAGCACATATTCCTTCCACAAACCATTCTATGTTTTAGAGAACAAGCATCCAAATGCGTGAATCACACCCTACTTTAACTGCACACATTTATCCTGAATGCTACTGACATTGGAAAATATCACCATGGGCAACAAATGAGGTCACACAATGCTGCACTTGGCTTTCACATAGACTGAGTTACTATGGATGAATTTTAATCATTCATTTTAATCATTCTGAATCAATAGTATGAAATAAGACATATTGGTTTGTCTAAATCTATGTCTGTAGTCTGTGTATCACTTGCTGGGAGGTGAAAGTTATAAATAATAATGGCATCTCCCATTTAGATTATCACATTACAGAAATATGCAATTGTATTAAATAAATACTTTCTGAAAAATCATGTTTCCTTTCTCATAAGTCATTGTGACATTGTATGTTATTCTTTTCAAAGCACAGACCCCACAGACACACACACAACACATCTCTAAATAGATCTGTGTGTGTGTATGTGTTATAATCGCCAGGAGGCTTTCAGCCTCCATATACACCATGCACACACATAATGCAAACATATACAGGGACACAAAACATTCACACACATAAAATAAAAATTAAAAAAAAAATTAAAAAGAGATAGTCATATAATTAATGCAAGAAATTTCAAACATTAATACTAATAAGTTTGTTCTGTTGTCACAAAATAGCAGTATATAATTTTAGATGCATGCCACTTTTTCTAAATGTCTACTTTATGTATTATTAATGGATAACTCTCAAGTTAAGAAAACTCATTAAAATTTTTATAGCTTTGTTATACCCACTCCATTCATATGTAATAAATCTTTCTTCTACTATCAGTACCAAAATATGTTGTCATATTTTCTTCTAATATTTACAGTATATAATAAGTCTCAATCTTAATTTTACAAACTATGGGTATTTTGATAAATCTATAAAAGTATGCATTCATAATTGAAAGTTAGGCTATTAATTGATAATGTCAATAATATTTCATGTAATACCAATATTCTTCAGTAACTCCTCATTCTCTGATTTTATGATCTTTTTAATTTTAGAAATCAACATAATTACATTCTTTTTCTCCTTTCCTTTCTTTCTTCTAACCTCTTCTCTTCGTCCATACCACCTGGCTCTCTCTCTCCAATTCATGGGCTCTTTTTCTTTAATTGTTGCTCTAAATAATTATTTTGACAACCCTCTAATCCTGTCACCATAGCTATTGCTCTTCCTTTATGTCACACAGCATACTGACTTATATCATACTATATGAACACTTTCAAATAAGATTATTTCACTTCAAAGTGGAATTATATTTTTGTGTGTGGCTTCTAATTTTATGAACCCATTTTTATAATTTAACTCTGAATATCTTTTGTCTGAATTCTTTATATGTCAGCAGTTCATTCGTGTACCTGGTGCCTACCAAGTGCAGCAGAGGGGAGTTAATCCAATGAAACTAGGATTTAGTAACTCATTTGCTCCAGTTTGGGTTGTCTCTATGCTTCTTGGTGTGGTATCTTCCACTGAACTCTGGTCAACCAACCAGGAACCATCTTTACAGAAACCTGCTTCCTCCTACGCTGAGAAACTATCAACTTCATAACTCCTCAGTTTGTGCTGAAGATTTATGAACTCCTTTCCACTTGATGCTATAGTGCTGATTGGTTTGATCTTGTGCATGACTTATAGGTGTTGAGTTTATGAGTGTGGTCATTCTTTTCTGTAATATGACCATTTTTGCTTGCCACCAAAACTTTTGATTCTTGTAGTCTTTCCACCTCTTTTTCTTCTATGTTCTTTCCTTGAGATAAAGTTGTGATACAGGTAGCCAAATTTCAACTGATTCTAAAAAACACATTATTATAGCTACATTAAATTCCTTGTTTGGACACTGTTTGGAAAGCTGTTGCTTCTGCTTCTGTAAACAAAAGATTAGTTTGCACAAGAAGACCTATGCTTGCAAAAGAAAAAAAAATGTAGCTTGGTTTTTGCCTTTAAAAGCCCCTACTCTTGTGGATGGTTGCTGCATTACAGAATCTTGGGTCTTGTGTATAGACTGGAGCCAGTATACATAGAAAAGACTCTACTTAAAACTTATTCATTTATGGTTATTAGGCATAAGTATACTCAAGTTAATACAGGATGTTCAGAGTCAAAAGTTAATTTTAAAGGTCATAGATCTTTTGTTATACAATATCAATCAAAGGTCTGAAAAATGTTAAAACACAAATGTACATTCTTAATTTAAAATTCTTTAATTAAAATTTAAATTGCTTCATGGGTTATGTGAATGTTTTCCTATAATTATAGCGACTAAATTTCAGGCACACAAGACCTATAGGCATTTTCAGGATTTGTACCTCATAAAAACAAGTAACTGCAATAGAGTTTAGCGTAGGAGAGAAATACATTAGCTTAATAAACCTACTCTATTAAAGTTAAAGAGCATGTATACGAGAATATTTTGAGAGGAAATCTAAGGTTTAATGAACACCACAAGGGAGAATGATGATTGGTGACATATTTGGTCTGAATACTGAATAACTGTGAGATTGCTCCTCCTCTACTACTACATGAAGCCTCAGTTATTATTCTCCTTGTCTTTGTCCATGGAATAAATTTTATTTTTTTATTTTTTATTTATTTATTTATTTTACTTAATAGATATTTTTTTGAGAGTAAATTTTATTAAATTATAAAAGTTTCCATTTCCGCCCCTCTTCCCAACACCCTCCCATTCCCCCCACTCCCTCTCCTCCTCCCTCTTCATCCCTTAGGGCAGTCAGGGTTTCCAGCCCTGAGGGAAGTTCAAGTTCCTCCCCCCTCCCTCCAGGTCCCAGGCAGGTGAGTATCCAAACAGACTGGATCCCCAAAATCCAGTATATGAAGAGGAAAGAAGTCCCAGTATCATAGTCAATGGCTTTTCAGAAAGACTTCGGGCCAGCCACATTCAGAGAATCCGGCCAAATTCCGAGAATCTGGTTAGATCACGTCCTCTTTCAGTCCCAGTCCAACTGGCCTTGGTAAACTCTCATTAGATCAGTACCCTTGTATCAGTGGGTGATAGCATCCCTCGCAGTCCTGATTTTCTTTTTCATGTTCTTCCTCCTTCTGCTCCTCATTTGGACCTTGGGGGGCTCAGTCCGGTGCTCCAATGTGGGTCTCCATCAGTATCGCTGTCCTTCGCCAGATGAAGGATCTATGGTGATAAGCAAAATATACATCAGTATGGTTATGGGCCACGGCCGGATCAGGCACCCTCTCCTCTGTCCAGAGAACAATCTGGGGATCTCTCCTTGGACCTGGGATCCCATATATAATCAAGTCTCCTGTAAACCCTAAAATGACTCCCTTAGTTGAAATATATTCTTCCCTGATCCCATATTCATCCTTCCTCACTGTCCCCCTCCCAGGCCACCGAGCTTTCCCCATTCCTCCCCTACTCCCTTCTCTCTAACCCTCTCCCCTTCCATCAACCCTCCCACCCCCCTCCCATGCACCCGAGGTTACCTGGGACTCTTGTCTATTTCCTACCTCCTGGCGGGTAGCTAAATAATCTTCATCAGGTTTATCTTCTTATTTAGCTTCTCTAGGATCACGAATAATAGGCTCAAAGACCTTTAATTATGGTTAGAATCCACTTATGAGTGAATACATACCGTGTTTCTCTTTTTGGGTCTGGCTTACCTCACTCAGTAAAGCGTTTTCTATTTCCATCCATTTGCATGCAAAATTCAAGATGTCATTGTTTTTTACCGCTGAGTAAAACTCTAATGTGTATATGTTCCACACCTTTTTTAACCATTCTTCTATTGAGGGGCACCTAGGCTGTTTCCAGGTTCTGGCTATTACAAATAGTGCTGCTATGAACATAGTAGAACAAATGCTTTTGTAGTATGTTAGGGAATCTCTAGGGTATATTCCCAAGAGTGGAATTGCTGAGTCCTGAGGGAGGTTGACTCCCAGTTTCCTGAGAAACCGCCACAGTGATTTCCACAGTGGCTGCACGAGTTTGCATTCCCACCAACAATGGATGAGTGTTTCCCTCACCCCACATCCTCTCCAGCATAGGCTATCATTGGTGTTTTTGACTTTAGCTATTCTGACAGGTGTAAGATGGTATCTCAAAGTGGTTTTGATTTGCATTTCCCTGATCGCTAAGGAGGTTGAGCATGACCTTAAGTGCCTTTTGGCCATTCGGAGTTCATCTGTTGTGAATTCTCTGTTCAGTTCAGTACCCCATTTTTTAATTGGGTTAGTTAGAGTTTTAGTGTCTAGTTTCTTGAGTTCTTTGTATATTTTGGAGATCAGACCTTTGTCTGATGAGGGATTTGTGAAGATCTTCTCCCAGTCGGAAGGTAGTCTTTTGGTCTTACTGACAGTGTCCTTTGCTTTACAGAAGCTTCTCAGTTTCAGGCCCCACTGGTCTTTATATTTAAGGAAACTCATCTGATACACTGCTCTCACTGACTCCATCCATACCTCAAAAAACTAAAATGATGGAATTTAACTTTTAAAAAAAATTAAGCAATGTAACAGAGGACTATTTTTAAAATGGAAATAAATTTGTGTGAGAACATGGTAAACAATTATAGCTTTTAAATAAGTAACTTATTTCTCTCAAATTGTGAAAACCCATGAATCTTTGATTGTCCTTTGATAAGCTGAGGTAAGGGTAGTGGCAAAAGTCATATTCAGAAACCTACATTGCCGAAGTCTTAAAATGTAAGGGACGTGTGTATAACTCTATGGGGACCGTGTTACTTTGGGATATTGCAAACACTATCCAGTTTAACAGAAGACTTCTGCTGAGTCTGCACATAGGTTATAAGTGGTAATTAATTAATTTTCAGTTTACAATGTCAAGATCTAAGCTGTCTGTAATATAGTTGTAAATCATGTAATATACAACACAGTGGGATATAAAAATGAGTTTAGTCTTTCAAGAAAAAATGAAAGTAAACAAAATATGTCACAACATGTGAGACAGATCCCTGATCTCATACCAGAATTACAGGCAAAAAAAATCCCACATAGGTTCATGTATAATTAGAGCTCTCCAGATACTCAGATAATTTGGCAATAGGCTATTTATAGCATTGTGTTTATAATGTATTTTTATTTTGTGACAATTTCATGCTTTCATTTTGATCAAATCCAACACATCGCCTCCTGCCCAATTTTTCTCTCATCCATCATTGCATAAGAGATTATTCTTGGGGCAATATAGCACATATATTAACTCAACACTGAAAGGGAACTCATAACAGATCAATGTAAGAACTTCCCCAAAGTCCAACACATGGAATCAATAAGACTTCACTGTGATTGCTAACAAGAGTGTATATGAGGGGTTATTTACAAGGGAAGGGGTTGCTGAAAAGCAGGTGGTTGACCAAATGTCCCAATGTGACACATGTGATGTCATATAAAAATGTGCTGGCAGCTTGACAGGTCTAATATGATGCCTTTTACAAGGTTTTTGTGTTAGTACCCTACCCCCTGGACTCATTCAAAGCTTGGAAGTATGGTTAAAAAATATTGAAATTTTCTTCTAACCCAGAGCTTTCATTTTATTTACTTTGTGAGTCTCGTGAGGATTTCTGTCCCTCCTGGAGACGTTTCCTCTTGAAAGAAACAGCTACAAAAAGTGTTTCCTCCACACTGTTTCTCTCTGAAATTCATGTGTTATTCAAAATCTACTGAATCTACATAGAGCTGTCAAGTTGTGAACAGTTTTAGGGTTATCTGCTAGCACCTGGGTAGCTTCACAGTAACAAAACACCTGAAAAAAACTGACTAAATTCTGCAGAAGTCATGGATTGCCAATCATTCATTCCTTAGCTAAGAAGTTCTAAGCCCATCTCCCTATAAGTTAGGATTTGATCTTTTGCAGCCCCTGTTAAGTTAATATGTGCAACACGCCATCATACCCAGAAAACACTGCTTAATTGCTGTCACCCCTCACCTCTGTCTCTTAAAATCTTTCTGTTCCTCTTTCCACGATGATCCTATTTCTTTATAGATGTCATATTAGGCTGGACATCATACAATGCCTTAAGATTCACACTGACTATTTGTGTGTGTCTGTATTAATCATACTCTCTAGGAAAAGGGAATTCCTCTGATGAAGATAGAGAGATACACTATTGCATAGACATAAGAAACTAAAGAGGCTGTTCTTTTGTCTTATTTACTGTGTACTTTTCCCTATAGAAGCTTACCAGTTTCAGGAGGTCTCATTTATTGGTTGTTACTCTCAGTGTCTGTATAACTGGTGGTATATTTAGGAAGTGGTCTCCAGTGCCAATGCATTCAATGATACTTTTCAATTTCTCTTCTGTCAGGTTCAGTGAAACTGGGTATATGTTGAGGTTGTTGATCCATGTGGACTTTAATTTCATGCATGGGAATAGGTTGATATCTATTTGCAATCTTCTACATGTTGATATTCGGAATGACAGACATGGTGTATACTCACTCGTAAGCGGATACTGGATGTAAAGAATAACTAGAACACAGTCCCAACTCCAGAGAAGATCGGTAACAGGCAGGAGCCTAAGAGGGACACATAGGTCACCCTGAGATTTCCTGGATAAACTTGGGGTAGGAGGGCAGTAAAAACTGGCTGCTGTGGATAAGAACATGAATGAATGGGATGATGGAGTTGGTGGAGAAATTGAGTGGAAGAATAATGAAAGAGATATCATGAGACAGGGAGTCATTATGTGCTTAGGGAGAAACCTGGTACTAGGGAAAATTCCAGAAATATACAAGGATGACTCCAGCTATGACTCATAAAATAGTGGATAGAGTGCCTGAACTGACTGTCTCCTGTATTCAGATTGCTGTCATCATAGAACCTTCATCCAGTAAATGATGGAAGCAGATGCAGAGATCCCCAGCCAAGTGCTAGGCTGTGTTCCAGGTATTCAGTAAAAGAAAGGGAGGAGAGATTATATGAGTAAGGGTGATCAAGATCATGATGGGGAAACCCATAAATATAGCTGACTCGCATTAGTGGGAGTTCATGGACTCTGGTCTGACAGCTGGAAAGCCTGCATGTAACCAAATAGGCCCTCTGCATGTGTGTGACAGTTGTGCAGCTGGTATGTTTATGTGACCCTTAGTTGTGGGACCAAGATCTAACCCTGGAGTATGAGCTGTTTTATATATATAGTTCTTTCCATAAGGTGGGATACCTTGCTCAGCTTTGGTTCAGAGGGAAGATGTTTGGTCCTGCCTCAACTGAATATGGCTGGCTTTGTTGACTCCTCATAGGAGGTCTTATATTTTCTGAGAAGTGGATGGGGTCTGATTAGGGAAAGGTGTGAGGGAGTGTGTAAAGAGGGCATTAATTGGTATATAAAATGAATAAAATTTAAAAATAAAATAAAATTAGCAAAAAGTAAATTATACAGTACTTTAATAATATGTCTATTTAGCAGGATATTCGTAGTAACACCCTAGGGCCTTTTATTGACATAGCCATAGGCTCTTGGTGAAGTTAGTGATCCCATGTATGAATTCCATCTTTCACGATTGACTCTAAATTCAATCAGACAGAGGTTGATCATTTCTATAACATTCCTCTCAATGTTGTACCAGAGAGCATAATTTTAGTAAGTTAGCCATTATTATAGAACATTTAGATAAAATAATTAATTAGGATTTAGCTATAAAGTTGAATACATTAAATTATTAATATGAGTCAACACAACAATTACTCAATTGAACATATTGCATGCAGATGTACACTGATAGAATTTATAGACAGTCAATTAAAATTTGAAATGAAAATAAAAGTAAATAAAAATATAATAAAAATAAGAAATTATAGGAAGTCAAATAAAAATATGACCGGTTGTGCTTTCCAATACATTTGTGCTCATATAAAATACTTATGTGGCTTAATATAATAAAAGCACGTTATTATTTACCTTGTGAATGACCATAAAAGAGATAATTGAAGAAGGACACATGGCTTTGAATAACACATTTTTAGAGCATCTGAGACAAATTGAAACAATATTAAAACTTATGAAAATATTTCTTATATGAAAACCAATAAGGACATAAGCATCAGATTTGAGTGTACAGGAATTGAGCATATGTATTTATAAAATATTTTTAATTATGATTTTTACCTATCTTCATTTCTGCATTTTAAAGTCTGTCAAATGCACTTAGTGCTGTGACCAGAGCACATTTTAAGAGAATGAGGATTTTATTTATTTACAACTGATATAGAAAAGATTGTATTTGACACTATATCCCCTGATGCTTCAGGAAACATTTTGAGGCCATGCCTTTATTTATGCTATCTGGTTCAAATAAATTTTGTTCAGGTGAAATTGAATCTCTTTGGAAAATCCCGAAGGAGATATTTAAAGCTCACAGATAATAATGAAAATGCCATTTTGATTACTAAGTAGCAGACAACACCTTTTTGTTTTTTTACCGTTATCAAGTCTAAAAGATTGACTTAAAATTCAGACAGAGCATGGAACCCAGGAAACATTAAAGTCCTGGTGCATTATTCCCCATTGTGCTAAATGCCAAAGGAGATCAATGAGTTTTGTGATCTCAATGACCTCTCTGTAGTTTCTATGTTCAGGCAATTTGTTGTGACATTCACTATTATTTATTCTCAGCTTACAACAGACATTCTCCAGAGTACACCTGTGTCAAGTCAGGGATCTTTGATTACTTTGATTATAACTAGGACAACCATTGGAAATCATTCTTCCGTTTAGAAAGAATAAGTTATACTACATTAAAATATACCTTGTGTCTTTTAATAAAATTTTTGAGAGCTTAATAAATAATTTCTACTCTGGTGAGATATTTCTGGGTTTAGTCTTCTGTTTTCTTTTCTTTTGTTTTGTTTTGGGCATTCCTTCTTTTATAAATCTTTAGAAGCATTCTTCCTTTCCCAAGATATAGGAAGGAATCTGGGTATTGATTCAACAGAAGTTTATAGGGCTGTTATAATGTACCTGGCAGCAAAGCAAAGGCTTACAAGGATCTGTGGTCTAGTGAAGCATACAAATAAGAACAGTGGGAAGCTACTGAACCATGGAATTAGACTGTAGATACATTTTCGTGCAGCATTAACAGGAACGCCGACATTGATAAACAAGGAGTCAGTGAGACACCTTACTCTAATAAGGTTGTGGAGCATAGAGACTGAAGACAGGACAATTTTTAAAAAGTAATAATTTTCTATATTTAGAAAATTTATTTTGATTGCCATGTATTTATTAGATGTTGAAGAAGGCAATTTCTATGAAGATACAAAGTATCTTAAAAGCATAATAGGCAAAACTGAGTCAACCTAGGGACACATCCTATAATTTAGTAATAAGTGAATATTGAGTTAATGTGCATTGACAATCATTGGGTAGTAAATAAATAAGGAGTAGGTCACTCCGGTGGTTTCAGGAAGGATGTTTCAAAAAAATTGATATATTTAGTTTTTCAATGTTAAACATTTGTGGAAGAACTAAGAACTGGGGCCTTGTTGGAAGAGGTATGGCCTTTTAGGAGAAATGTATTACTCTGGCATGGAGTGGGCAATAAGATTTCAAAATTCAAAACCAGACCCAGAATTGTTAATTCATTGCTTGTTACTTGCTTCTCAGATGTGAACTCCCAATTACTGCTCCAATCACATGCCTGCCTGCCTGCCTGTAGCTATTATTCCTGCAAGGATGATCATGAATTAACCCTTTGAAACTGTAGGCAGGCCCCATTTAAAAGTTTTCTTCTATAAGCGGTCTTCAGAGCAAAAATAAATAAATAAATAAATAAAAACTCAGCAAATAAGAGAGTCACACATGATCTCCATGAGAAGTTAGATACATGAAAAATGAGGTGATTAGAGCATGGTTATTAAGTATATATACAAGACTATCAATTCACACAATAGAGTATCTTTTGTGATCAATGAGCGGTTATACAAACACATGTGATACCAATTCCTTGCCTGTAACCCCTGTTCTTCTTTTACATACCTACATTATAACCATATCCTCTGTTTATTAGGTGAACTGCATAAGATTTCAGTTATAACAATATTCCATACATCTTACAATATAGTGTAATATCTCTAATTTCTTTTCTACTTTCTTACTGCTTCATATCTTTGCTCAGTTCTGTATATTATCTTTTTATTTACTTCTAACTTTTAATAATATATGTAATACATTATATATTATCCCTTGAAGTTGCTCGTGCTGGAAAATGTGACATCGTTAAACACATGTTTACAATACAAGGCAAATCTCATACCCTTCCTCTTTATTATATAGTACATTTTTCCCTAGTACAAATTCCTTAGGTTATGAGGAAGCTTGTTCCATATCTCTTGCAGAAACAGAGGTATGCACAGTTATTACCTCATGAGGACATTTTTTCTATCAATAGCTTTGTTAGCTTCGAAACCCAGTTTCTCTTTACTTGAAATATGTCTAGTTCACAATTCAAAGTTTTCAATTTTTGCACATTTAACATATGTCTTCGATCTCATTATATTTTGTGGTTGTACAAAGACCAAATACTTTAATTTCTGCAATTTAATACATACTATTCTTTGCTTAATCAATTTATTCATTTGATTATTTAAAATACTTATATTCCTGTTCCTGACAGTCATCTAGTCACTGTGCTATAATAATGCATAGGGCAGGTAGTAAAGATTTCTGTTTTGACAAACTTGTGCTTCAATGATTGACAGGTAATTGTGAGACTAGTCAAAGGAAGTTTTTTTTTTTTTTTGCTAATTAAAGGCCTTTTCATTGTTGCTTCAAGTTGCTTGTGCATGGAATAAATAACTGTGCTTTGGTGTGTTGTTTACCATTTCTCAACCTTTTTTTTACTAAAAATTTCCACCTTCTCCCATCCTCCCATTTTTTTCCCACTCCCCTCACTCCCCCTCCCCCTCGCTCTCCAGTCCTAATAGAAGTCAGGGTGCTCTGCCCTGTAGAAAGTAAAAGGCCTCCCCTCCCTCCAGGTCTAGGAAAGTGTGCATCCAAACAGACTAGGCTCCCAAAAAGCCAATACATGCAGTAGAATCAAAATCCGGTGTCATTATAATTGTCTTCTCAGTCAGCCTTCATTGTCAGCCACATTCAGAGAGTCCGTTTTTGATCACATGCTCATTCAGTCTCATTCCAGCTGGCCTTGGGGAGCTCCCATTAGATCAGTCCCAGTGTCTCAGTGGGTGGACGCACCTGTCTCTTTCCGCACTTCCTTTCTCATGTTCTCCCTCCTTCTGCTCTTCATCTGGTCCTTGGGAACAGAGTCCAGTGATCCAATGTGGGTCTCTGTCTCTATCTCCATCCATCTCCAGATGAAAGTTCTTGATCAATGGCTTCTCAATCAGACCCCCATTTCAGCCACATTCAGAGAGTATGGTTTGGTCGCATGCTCATTCAGTCCCGGTCCAGCTGGATTTTGTGAGCTCCATTAGAACAGGCACACTGTCTCAGTGGGTGGACCAACACCTCGGGGTCCAGACTTACTTGCTAATCTTCTCCCTCTTTCTGCTCTTCAACTGGTCCCTGGGGGTTCAGTCCATTGCTCTGGTGAAGGACTTTGTCTCTATCTCCATCCTTCGCGGGACGAAGATTCTATGGTGATATTCGAGATAATAATCATCAGTGTGATAATGGGGCAAGGCCAATTCAGGCACCCTCTACTCTGCTGCCCAAAGACATAGCTGGGGACATCCCCATGGACACCTCGGATCCCCGCTAGAGCCAAGTTTCTTGCCAACACTAAAATTACTCCGTTAATGTAGTTAACTTCTTCCCTGCTCCTATATCTGCCCTTCCTCCATCTCCACCCTCCCACTTCCCCAAGCTCTCTCCAGTCTTTCCCTTCTCCCTTCTCTCTTCCCCTCGCCCCTTCAGCCATGTCCTCATCTACCCTACCCTCACCCCAATGCTACCAACTTTTGTCCACAATCTTGTTTGCTTCCAAATCCCAAGAGGATCTATATGTTTTTCTTTGTGTTCACCTTGTTATTTGGCTTCTCTAGGCTTAATGTCTTTTGTTTATGGCTAGAATCCACTAATGAGTGAGTACATACCATACTCATCTTTTTGGGTCTGGGTAATCTCACTCAGGATAGTGTTTTCTATTTCCATCCATTTGCATGCAAAATTCAAAATGTCATTATTTTTTACCGCTGAGTAGTACTCTAATGTGTATATGTTCCACGATTTCTTTATCCTTTCTTCCACTGAGGGACTTCTAGGTTGTTTCCAGGATCTGGCGATTACCAATAATGTTGCTATGAACATAGTTGAATAAATGCTTTTGTAGTATGATTGGACATCTCTTGGGTATATTCCCAAGAGTGGTATTGCTGGATCCTGAGGTAGATTGATTCCCAAATTTCCTGAAAAACCGCCACACTGATTTCCAAAGTGGTTGCACAAGTTTGCATTCCCACCAGCAATGGATGAGTGTTTCCTTTACTTCACATCCTCTCCATCATAGGCTATCATTGGTGTTTTTGATTTTAGCCATTCTGACAGGTGTAAGATGGCATCTCAAAGTTGCTTTGATTTGCATTTCCCTGATGGCTGCTGCTGCTTCTTTTCCGTCTCCTTTTCCTTCTCCTTCTCCTTATTATTATTATTATTGTTGTTATTATTATTGTTTTTATACAAAATATTGCCATAACATATTAGAAGAACTTTCTAACATATAAAATGAGGATAATAAGTTTATCAAATTATACAGTATTGCAAGGTTTTGTGAACTTCTTAATTGTCTAAGAAATCAATAGATTTTATGAAAAAAGCTATGTTGGATTCCATAGAATGGGAGACATCTGAGTGACTGTCCTTTTACTGGATATATAAGATTAGTATTCTCTTTCTGTAATCACTCTGCTAAGTTTTAAAAAGTAGTATAATTTTATTTTACATAATATTCCAGAGATTATTAAATTTCTGTATTTATTTTGAATAATATAATATTTTCTTAAAGGAATTAAGATCAGTAAAAATAAGTGCTGATAGTAATAGACTAAGTTGCTCTAGGGGTTGGAATCATAAAGAAGATAACAGTGTCTGGGTTACCTCACTCAGTAAAGTGTTTTCTATTTGCATCCATTTGCATGCAAAAATCAAGATGTCATTTTTTTACCACTATTAGAACTCTAAAGTGTATGTGCCACACCTTCTTTATCCATCCTTCTATTGAGGGACACCTAGTTTTTTTCCAGGTTCTGTCTATTACAAATAGTGCTGCTATGAATATAGTTGAACAAATGCTTTTGTAGTATGATTGGGCATCTCTTGGGTATATTCCCAAGAGAGGAATTGCTGAGTATGTACTCACACATAAGTGGATTCTAGCCATAAATAAAGGGCATTGAGGCTATAATTCGTGATCCTAGAGAAGCTAAATAAGAAGGTGAACCTAAAGAAAAACATATAGTTATTTTCCTGGATATTGGAAGTTGACAAAATTGCCGGGCAGGGGTTGGGAGTGCAATGGGGGGGTGGTGAGGTAGGGGTTAGGAGAGATGGGGGAGAGAAGGGAGAAGGGGAGGATGGGGAGAGCTTGAGGGAATGGGAAGGTTGAGATGAAAGAGGGATGCATGTGGGATCAGGGAAAGTATAAATCTTAATTAGGGAAGCCATTTTAGGGTTGGCAAGGGACCTGACTCTAGAGGGGTTCCCAGGTATCCAAGGAGATGTCCCCAGCTTGTTCCTTGAGCAACAAAGGAAAGGATGCCTGAACTGGCCTACTCCTATAGCCATACTGATGAATATCTTGCATATTACCATAGAACATTCAACTGGTGATGGATGGAGAAAGAGACAGAGACCCACATTGAAGCACTGGACTGAGCTCCAAAGTTCCTAAGAGGAGCAGAAAGAGCAAGGAAGTCAGGACCGCGAGGGGTGTGTTCACCCACTGAGATGGTGGGACTGATCTAATGGGAGAACACTAAGTCAAGTTGAAATGGTACTGATGGAGCATGTGATCAAACCGGACTCTCTGAATGTGGCTGATGGTGCAGGCTGACTGAGAAGCCAAGGACAATGGTGCTGGGCTTTGATTCTACTGCATGGACGGGCTTGGTGGGAGCCTTGTCTGTTTGGATGCCCACCTTCCTGGACCTGGGGGTAGCAGGGAGGACCTTGGACTTCCCATATGGTAGGTAACCCTGACTGCTCTTTGGCCTGGAGAAGGAGGGGGAGGAGGAGTGGGGGGAGGGGAGGGAAGGGAAGTGGGAGGAGGGGAGGAGGTGAAAATTTTTAATAATAATAAAAGATGAAAGAAGGTGTAAAAGAAAGGAAAAAAAGAAGATAACAGTGAAGAACAAATGGAAAAGACCTTCAAGTCTCTCCTGAAAGTATATAAACTCTTTTAATTCTTCTCTCAGTGTACAGCCTTTCAAGATGGTTCTACTTTACGTTCACCTGTGCTATCTTCAGCATATAGGTATGAAAAATATGAATCTATAAAATGTCATAAAACATCCTCCTTTTTGCCATCTATTCATAAGATAAAACATTTTCATAGACTCTATTAAGTGCTCTTATTCAGTTATAAAAAGACACACATTTTGGAATTGCATTTATTTATTGAAAATGGTATGTAACTAGAATATGTGTCTCAGTTGCTACTTGACAAAAGTTGTTATTTAAATTTGTATTTCAATGAATCAAAATAAAATAAAATGAAATAAAAATGTCCTCCATTAATCACAGTCTCTGAATTTCAGACATTAAGTCTTCCTTGTGGCTAGTGAAGTATGCAGTTGTTAAACATGTTTATAACTAGGGGAATTCTCTTCTATAGAATTGCTCACAGGTCTTAATTCTTTTGATATACTCAACATAAGCAACTGAGACATTAGTTATAACTGAAATATGAGGAATATAATTCATAATATTAATTAAGATATTTGAAAGTATTATGAAGATGTAGCTATCGTGATTTCATACATTTTTTTAGTATGAATAATAAAAAACCAAGAGACCGATAATTGGGGTTCAAGCTGAAGATCAGGAAAACAAAGCAACAAACCACTCGAGAGATCTTACCTCTACCAAGACTCAGAAAAAGGGGCAATTGTGAAGTGCTCTCCATCAACCTCAGACTCCAAACTTCACCCTTAAAACTCTAGTGATTTCTTGGCTATTGCCTTTATAATCCTACCTCTGCCCAGCCATATCGTTCTTCTCTCTACCTCCCTAATGCTGTGATACTGGGATTAAAAGTGGGAACCACTTCCACCTGGATCTCTTTCTGGGTTAATCTCGTTTAGCCCAGATTGGCCTTGAACGCAGATTCACTAGCCTCTGCCAGCAGAGTCTTGGGATTAAAGGTGTGTGCCACAACTCCCTGGCCTGTATGCCTGAAAAGTGTGTCTTCTTTGTCCTCTGATCTTAAGGCATCCTTTATTATTAAAATACAAATAATATACCACTATATTCTCCTATACTCTCATTCTCTATACAGAAACAAACTCCTAATATCATTGTAAATACAGTAGTGTTTATTTAACAAAAGTACATGCAACATAGTACCATTTTATTTTTATAATTTTGAAAACTATGCATATGTGTACACAACTACTAAAGTAAGAAAAGATTATATATATGTGTGCATTAATTTCTTAAAATAAGATAATTTTCTTAAGTTATAAAATATGAAAATTAGAGCATAAATATTAATTAGGGCACAGCTTTTTGTAATAATTAATTTTTTTAATTGATCAGTCAGATGTTGCCTCAAATGTAACAGAATTCAAACAGAGGGGAAAACCAAACAAAAATAGAAACATTTTCTTTTCTTTAGTCCACACTTCCCAGTATACTTTAAAAGTCGGTGACATACAACTTCTGCTCCCTAGTAGAAGAGAGATAATAGATTCCTGAGAATCAATCAAAGAATAGGTCATGTTTATTTTCCTATGATTATTTTTGTTGTATCCTTTCACATTTATAGTGACATTTATGAAATATCATCTTGTTAGAAATTTGAGGGCTTAAACGCTGCACTCTGTGAGCTTTCTTTGCTTATGGATCTTTAGAGCTGCTGTTCCTGAAGGCAGCGACTCCCAGGTCTTCCATTTCCCTGGACTCTCATGTTAAATGCACCCACTGGTCTACTTATGGTGCCATTATAGAATCCAAAGAGTATATCATAGTCTACCTTTAAGTAATATTTCATTCAAATTCACTTCAGGGTAGAATAGTTTATGAACTCTATATAACAACTCCATAGCTGGGAGAAAGTTTACTCTGCAGAACTGACTAGAGAGATTTGTCTGAAACAAGGAATACTGCCTTAGGTGGATGTGTCAGAAGTGATCTTACAGGCAAGAGCCCTGGGAAGTACAAGAACAAATGAGAAGGTTAATCCAGTTATATAAAAATGAGGCAAAATACAATGAAACATTGAAGGTTTAGGTTTTAATAATTAGTCTCACTAATTTAATATTATTAAAATATGAAATCTTTTTTCAATATTTTGTTTTGTATTTATAAGATACAAAGTAATAAAACAATACAAGATTTTTCAAGAGACACATTTTTTAAAAAAACATCTGATACCAAACATTCTTTAAAATCATTGTAAAGAACGAATAAATAAAAACTTCAAAACTTTGGTTTCCCTCTCAATAGTCATCCTGTTCTTACCCATGCAATGTTATTAAACTATTTGATATTATGTTCCATCAGTGGGAAAGAACTCTACAGAAGTATATTCCAACTATGATGTTTTAACCAGGTAGTTCATTTCCTATTGCGCATCACGGCCATTGTACACTATATGCACACATACATAAGTACATACATTATATGTATGTGTATATATATACATATATCTATATATAATTTTCATATTGGTTTAAAATTTATCATTATTCAACAAATGTTTATGTACTAATTAATATGTGCTCTTTATCTACAGACAAACTGTCACAGTGCTAAAGGTGTTCATCAGCTGTAGAATTTCTCTGGTAGAGTTTTTGGGGTCACTTATGTACACTATCATATCATCTGCAAATAATGAAAGTTTGACTTTTTCCTTTCTAATTCGAATCCCTTTGATCTCTTTATGCTGTCTTATTGCTATTGCTAGAACTTCAAGCACTATATTGAGGAGGTATGGAGAGAGTGGACAGCCTTGTCTTGTTCCTAATTTTAGTGGGATGGCTTTGAATTTCTCTCCATTTAATTTAATGTTAGCTGTCGGGTTGCTGTATATTGCTTTTATTATATTTAGGAATGAACCTTGTATCCCTAATATCTCCAAGACCTTTATCATAAAACGGTGTTGAATTTTGTCAAATGCTTTTTCAGCATCTAGTGAAATGATCATATGATTTTTTCTCCTTCAGTTTATTTATGTGATGGATTACTTAGATAGATTTGCATATGTTGAACCAGCCCTACCTCTCTGGGATGAAGCCTACTTGATCACAATGGATAATTTTTTGAATGTGTTCTTGGATTCGGTTTGCCAGTATTTTATTGAGAATTTTTGCATTGATGTTCATGAGTGAGATTGGTCTGTAATTCTCTTTTTGGGTTAAGTCTTTGTATGGTTTTGGTATCAGGGTGACTGGAGATTCATAAAAGGAGTTAGGCAATACTCTTCTGTTTCTATTTTGTGAAACACATTAAGGAGTATAGGTATTAGCTCATCTTGGAAGCTCTGATAGAATTCTGAATTGGAACCATGTCCACATTCTCTTATTTCTCATGTCTCCAGTTCTACTTAGTTTTACTCAGGCAGAAGGGAGCACTGAAATAGCTGTACATTTTGCAATGTTATTTCTTATAAAAAGTTATTGTCTTTAAAATACAGCATTCCCTGTTCCTTTATGTGTAGCATGATGACACTGAACCCACTCACCAATGGACTTCCAGCCCATGCTCTGGTACATATGGATCCACCTTAATGCTTACAACACTTTTAGTTGTACATATTACAAGGCATACCTGAATTGAAGAGATGATTTCTCCCCCAAGCAACCAGAAATGCTATTATTCCTAAGGTAAATGCACAAATGTTTATCAGCTCCATGCTTGAAATTATATCCTGTCTATCAATACACACCCTTTCTGTGTTGTTGGGTTTGGGTAAATGCTCACAGTAACGAAAAGGGCAGCATTTCTGGTCCCCCTTTAGAAATAGCATTTATTCATTGTTTTGCTTTCCCTAAAGAAAAGTTATTTTTTAATTTTAATAGTGTTCTTCCTACATCATATGTAAGATTTATAACATAGTTTTATTCAAATATGTGAATATCTGTATTATTCACAATCACTAGAGTCCTTTGAGGAGTTGTTTCATGTTGGTTTGTCTTTTTAAAGATTATGATACCATTACAATATTTCTCCATTTCCTTTTCTCCTTCCCTACCCTCCCATACTTTCCTAATCTATATCTTCAAATTCATGCCCTCTTTTTTTTACTACTTGCTACTGTTTCTATGTATGAAAATGTACACATTCATACCTAAATATTGCCTGTTCTGTACATATAATGCATCCAGTGTTACTTGTATGTATTTTTCATCCCTGAGTTTTGGGCACTGGACAACTATTTAGTGTGTTCTTCCCTAGTAAAACACTGTATCTTTCCTGTTACCAGTTTGCCTCAGTTGTCTAAAGTTCTTTTAAAGGGATTGAGTACTCATGTGGTTTTCTCTTTGCACTTTGGAATACCCATTGGTTCTTGTTTATCCAGCATACGCTTGTACAGTCATGTTGGTGAAAGCTACCCATGTTTGTATTTTCTGACATTACTAGAAACAAATCTCACCACAAATTCTATGATTATATAGTTCTTACACTCTTTCTGTCTGCCTTTCAACAATGTTTCCTGAACCATAGGCATGGACACCTTTTATAAATGCATTCACGGGGAACTGGCTCCACAGCTCTCCATTTTGATAGTCTCTAGGCTTCTTTAGTGAACTTTGTCTATGGCAAAGATAAGTTTCCATAATGAGGGGTAGATAATCTCCAATTTTACATATCATGGACATTTTGTCAAAGTTTTACAGCTTTGTACAAAAGAAAAATAATAGATTTACTTAATATACAAATATTATAAAAATCTACCATTTTTTGTTTTTAAGTTAATAGCTTTATTTGTCCATTAAAAATTTAATAATGTCCTTTGACGTTATTTTATTTATCGCTAACTGCTTCCCTTAACTCCTCCTGAAATACACCCTCCCTTCCCTTCCAACTCTTCATCTGGGAAAAAGATAATTAATTTAAATTTTTATAAAAGTAAACTAGAGATTAGATCAATACCCCTTAAATAAATACAAAATCTCCAGACAAAGTGACATTTAATATGGGAATTTCTCTTTGAGTCTGACTGCTTTCCTCCTCTCTCCATTGAAGATACCTTACACAGTCCTATGCAGATTCCCTGCCCCTTAGTGAACCAAACGCTCCTAATAAGCACTTGGAGAAATCAACTATTTAAGCTAAAAAAATTGTCTGACTGAAAATAATTTGGAAATATTAGGTGTTGAGAAGAGCCAGAACAGCCAAATGAATACCACAATGGGCTACTATAAAATTAAGACGTCTGACAAACAGAAAAAAAGATGGCTGGCACTCATTATCCAAAAGATTGAAGAATAGTTATCTTGTATGACTCTTATTTTTGAGTGAATATGATTACACTTCAAGAAATGACTGGAGGTAATTGACACAAAGTATTGCATAATAAACCCAATAAGATTTTACTTAACCTAAGAGACTTTGGAACTGAAAACAGCAAAATAGTAATCACCAGCTAAACATAACTAGTGGGGTGCATGCATTGTCTATAAATGTGAAATTATCTTTTCTCTCTGAAAAGCTTTCTTATAATACACAGAATTAGACTTTATCTTCTTCTTTATTATTATTATTATCATGGTATTGAATACAACATGCCCTTTGGTCAATATACTAGACAGCAAGAATTTAACAGCAAATAAAACCTTCCAATAACCGCTCAACATTGGACTTGATAGGTACAGGCTTCACTGTGCTCTCCAATATTCTGGAGATAGTAGTTTTATATAAAAAAGAAATGAAATGCTGAAGCTTGAAAATATGTGGCAATGTATTCTAGAAGGCAGTTCATCGTCTATGTCAGGAGCAGATGGAAGTGGCTCTTTTCCTCACAAGTTATATTTTCAGGGTGTGAATTAAGTGTTAGAAACAAAAATGACACCATTTAATAGATTCCCTAAGTATTTCCTTCTAGTAACAAAGATTTTGCATGCTACAATCAGGGCTTTGCACCTCATTGGCCTGAAGTAAAAACTGATTCTACCATGGGATATGCATATTGCTGAACTGGAAGTTTAGACAGGAAAAGAGTTTTATTTTACTGCTTGTGTGATTGATGTTAACTACCAGGAGAATTGTGTTCCTTCTATAAAAGGCAAGAATGGGAAAATGTCTATAACACAGAAGACCCGTGGTAGCAACCTTGTGCAAGCAAGTATCTGTGTTTGACTACGGCAATGGAAATCTATGACAAGTCAACTGTGTTCCAGTTCTTCAGAAACTTTAGTTTAGATGACTCTGCCAGTCAGAAACAGCAAATTTCTGAGGGTTTACAGCGAAGTAAGTGATTTTATAGCAAAGAAATTAAGAGTGGAAAACATGTCGTGAAAATGTTACCAACAATACAAGTGCGGATTATAGTTTATGGTGATTGACAACATTTTTGCAAATATGCACACAGAAGCTACAGTCATGGTCTCACCAGCACGAATTCACAAATGTGAGCAGAATGAAGAAGGACAGTGCCAATGAACAAGACATAATGGAAAGAGAAAAGGCCATGAGGCCCCAACCCTACCTTAAGAACTTTATGCAACTGAGGAAGGCTAGGAAAAGGAAAGGTGATTTTTACTAAGGAAGAACACACCAATTGGTTATCCAATGTCCAACAGTCAGCCCTGAAAATATATACGCAAGTAACATATACCCTATATTAAACCACAATATTTAAATTAAATGTATCAAAATTAGTTATGAATACATCACAGCATGCTAAGTAGAAAATAAAAGTAAATCATTTCCAAGACAATATTCACTAACAGGATATGCAAAACGATGTAACTTTAGGTTTACAAGTTCATCTGGCTCAATATTCTTTGCAATCAATGCCAAAATGACTTACTCTAAAGAATAATTGGACCTATCCTCCTCCAATCTCCGTGAAACTCGGAAAAACTGCTTGCTCCAATACTGAGGAGATTTAAGAGGTGAGGGAACAGCCACACAGAAGGACACACCACTCTCTAATACCTCCACAGTGGAACAAAACCCTGAGCCACTCCCCCAACTCCCTTGGCTCCTTTAGCCATTCAGCAGGGAGCTTCCTGTGGGTAGGCTCCTCCCAAACCCAAAGTCCTCCAGCAGCCCATCCAAACTACTAGCCACATCTGGCCTAAGAGCTGAGAGCTTGCTCTAATACTGAGGGGATCAAGAGCTTGCTATAACACTGAGCGGATTAAGAGAGAACACCAAGAGAGCAATCCAAGAGAGCAGGCTTCTAGAGACCTCAGGGACTTTCTGAGTCAGACTTTAATAGTACAGAAGAGGCAATAAAACAAGCAAACAAACAAACAAAAATCTCCCAAACACTCAGACAGCAACTGCGATGATTGGAACAAGATGCAGAGACACTGCTGGCTCCATTTGCAAGAATAAATGGATATGTGCCAAAGAAAGAATTCCTCCAACGACCTAAAAAGCAACATGGTAACACCAGAACCCAGTGGTCACACTACAGGAAGACTCACTCATCCTAATCCAGTAGAAGTAGAAAATGACTATAAATGTAACTTTATAAAACTAATGGACACCTCTAAATAGGATATAAAAGACTCCCTTAAAGAAATGGAGGAAAAGACAAACGCAAAATTGGAATAAACTAATAAATCCCTCTAAGAAAACCAAGAAAATAAAAAAATCAAACAGGTGAAGCAAAGAGCTCAAGACTTGAAGACTGAAATTCAGGTAATAAGGAAAACATAAATTGCAGAAATTCTGGATATGGGAAATCTGGGTAAATAAGCAGAAACTACAGAGACAAGTATAACCAACAGAATACAAGAGATAAAATAAAGAATTGCAGGTGCTAAGGATACTATGGAAGAAATAGACTCATTGGTCAAAGAAAACATTAAATCCAACAAATCCTTATCAGAAAACATCCAGGAAATCTGGGACACCATGAAAAGAACAAACCTAAGAATAATAGGAGTAGAAGAGGGAGAAGAACTCCAGCTTAAAGGCACAGAAAATGTATTCACCTAAATCATAGAAGATACTACAAAAGCATTTGTTCAACTATGTTCATAGCAGCATTATTTGTAATAGCCAGAGCCTGGAAACAACCTAGATGCCTGTCAACTGAAGAATGGATAAAGAAAGTGTGGAACATCTATATATTAGAGTACTACTCAGAGGTAAAAAAAAAACAAAACAATGACACCTTGATTTTTGCATGCAAATGAGTAGAATTAGAAAACACTATCCTGAGTGAGGTAACCCAGACCCACAAATATGAATATGGTATGTACTCACTCATATGTGGATACTGGCTATAAACAAAGCTAAGAAAAAAGATGAACCCAAAGAAAAACATAAATAGATCCATCTGGAAATTGGAAAAAGACAAGATCACCTGATAGAATTGGGAGCATGGAAGTGGGGGTAGAAGAGTGTTTAGAAGTGGAAGAGGAGAGAATAAGGTGACCTGAGAGAAGAACTTGAGGGAAGGGGATTGTTGAGGTACAGGAAGGACAGAGATGAGAGCAAGCAAGGAAAGATATATCTTGATTGAGAGATCCATTATAGGGTTAGCAGAAATCTGACTCTAGATAAATTTTTAGAAATCCACAAGGATGATTCCAGTTAAGACCAAAAGCAATAGAGAAGAGGAGGCCTGATCTTGACTTGCCCTGTAGTCAGTCTGCTGAATATCTTAAACATCACCATAGAACCTTCATCCAGCAACTGATGGAGGCAGAGATAGAGACCCACATCAGAGCACAGGACTGAACTGCCAAAGTCAGCTGGTTGAACAAAGTTTTCTCTTCTTCCAGTTCTGCAGTCATTAAGTTCCGTAGAATCACACATTGGTCTACATTAATTATAAACTGATTTTCTCAGTATCTCAGGCTTCTTATTAAATAGTTCTTATAACTTACATTAGTCCATAATTCTTGTCTGAGTTAGCCATATGTCTTGGTACCTTTTTTTGGCGAGGCAGTTACATCTTGTATCCTCTGTATCTGGGGCACAACTGTAGACTGTTCTTCCCTCTTCCCAGCATTTTCGTTTCCTGCCTATACTTTCTGCCTGGTCACCACTTTCTCCCTGGCTACTGGCCAATCAGCAGTTTATTTAAAATAATACAAGTGATAAGATAAAAGGCCATTGTTTAACAGAACCAGTTGAAGAGTGAAATCAATGAGATTATAAGAAAAAAGGTCAAGACCATGATGGATACACCCATTGAGATAGTCAGCTGAGCTAATAGGAGCTCACCAACTCCAGCTGGAATGGAAAGGAACAAGCATAGGACCAAACTACTCCCTTTGAATGTGGTTAACAGTTGAATTGCTGGGGAAGACTTAGGGAACACTGGCAGTAGCACCAGAATTTATCCCTACTGCATTTCTGGCTTTTTTTGAATCCTATTCTCTTTAGATGTATACCTTGTTCAGCCTAGGTATAGTAGGGAGGGCCTTGGACCTTCTACAAAGCAATGTGACTTATTCTCTCTGAGGATTGAAAGGGGGTGGGGTGAGAGGCTGTGTGGAGGATTCAGAGGAGGGAAGGGAGTGGGAACTTGGATTGGTATTTTTTAAAAATCTAATAACTTTTTTAAAAGAATAATTGGTTGTTATTTTAGAAAAAATCTGTTCATCTAATTTTACAATGAGACATTTTTAGTGACAATTGTTTTACTCAGTTTTCTATTGCTGTGAAGAGACACCATGACTATGTAAGCTTTCATAAAGAAAACATTTAATTAGGACTGGCTTACAGCTTCAGAGGCTTAGTTAATTTTCCTTATTTCAGACAGCATAGTGACACACAGGCAGACATTATGCTCTAGAAGAAGGTGAAAGTTCTACCTGTAGATATGTGGGTATCAGGAAGAAAAGGACTGAAATAAATAAAATAGAGAAAGATTAAAGAATCAATAAAAAATTGAGAAAATAAAAAATGTTGACCAAATATTATGTGAATTATTAAAAGGAATAGAAATAAAAATCTTAAAATTAATAAATTAACAAAATTAGAGATGAAAAATGAAGGCATACTAACACATACGTAGAAAATGCAGAGAATCTGAAGGACATACATTAAAAAGCTTCATTCTAAGTAATTGAAAATTCTAAAAGGAATGGATAGTTTTCAGGATAAATGCCAATTGCTATAATTAAATCGAAATCAGATAAGCCATCTAAATAGACCTGTTAAGACTAGTGAAATAGAATCAATATTTAAAGATCTACCTACCAACCAAACAATAAAGCAACAACAACAACAAAATCACACTGGGTCAGAAGGATTTTGCACAGAATACTACCAGACTTTCAAAGAAGACTTAAAACCAACACTCCATAATTTTTTTGTTTTCTCGAGACAAGGTTTCTCTGTAGCTTTAGAGCCTGTCCTGGAACTAGCTCTTGTAGACCAGGATGACCTCAAACTCATAGAGATTTGCTTGCCTCTGCCTTCCGAGTGAAAGGATTAAAGGTGTGAACCATTACATAAAGACTCAAGAGAGAAAGATAATTATAGAAATATTTTCCTTATGAATACAGATTCCAAAATTCATATCAAAACATTTACAAACCCAATCTAAGACCACATTAAAAATATTATCTACAATGATGAAGCAGGCTTCATCCCATTATCTTAGAGAATGAAATTAGAAAACAAATCAGAAGATGGCTCAATCTCTTATTCTTGTTGGTAGAAATGATTAATATAGAAAATATTGTTATCCTACAAAAAATGATGTATGGATTTATTACAATCCTAAACAAAACTGAAACTCGCAGATCTTGAAAGGACAATTTTCAGCATCATAAGCACAAAGAAAACCCAAGACATCTGAAACAATTCCGATCATATTGTATATTTCCTTTTTCCAACAATCTGAAACAATTCTGACCATACTGTGTATTTTCCTTTTCCAACAGTCTGTGCCACAGATTTCAAGACTTTACTAAAGAAAAGATCAAACAATTAAGTTACTTTTGAAAGTTACTAAAACTTGATTCTCTTTAGTGAAATTACATGCCGGTGGTAGTAAAGTAAAGCAAATTACATATTAAAATTAAATGACATAAATATATGCTATGTAAAATATATAAACATATCATACTTTAATTTATATATATGAATATCATATAAATATATATATATACACATATTCCAAATTCTGTTTTCTTTTGAAGAATTTTAATGTAAGAGACAACAAAAGACAATTTCTAACATTATACTACGCATTTCTTCAGGTAAAAAAACACAAAATTTTCTGTTTAAATTTAGAACGTCAAAAGTATTTCTTTATGATATTCTTAGCAATATTTATTTATTTTTAATTATTTATTGGAAAATCATGCAGTTGTGCAGCATGTGTTTGGTGGTTAGAAGAGTATTAGGGAATCTTAACTGTTTCTTTCTATCATGTGCGAATTTATGTGGAATCAAACTCAGGTATCGTTCATGGAAACAGTTAGATTCACATGCAGACCCATCTTTTCTTGCTTCTATAAATTTTTAAAGAAATTAACAATTCACATTTAATTTGTAAATAATTTTAAAATAATTGTTTATGTAATATGTTCTTAAGATATTTATATATTTTTCATAGAATTATTGCTTCAACTCTATTAACATCCATATCAATTCACATGTTACTAATTTTCTGTTGCAAGCTCATTTTGATTGAAGGAGCCATTATGCAGCTAGCAAGAAACCAAGCACTAAAGAAATTCCTAGGAATCTACAAGAATGACCCAGGTAAGACCCTAAACAGTAGAGGAGAGGGTGCCCGGACTGGCCTTGTACCATAGTCAGAATGTCACCATAGAACCTTCATGCAGCAACTAATGAAAACAAAGACAGAGACCCGCATCAGAGCACTGAACTGAGCTTCCAAAGTCCAGTTGAAGAGTGTTAGGAGTGAGAATATGAGCAAAGAGGTCAAGATCATGATGGGTACACCCATGAGTCTACCTTAGCTAATAAGAACTCACCAACACCAGATAGACTGGAAAGGAATAAGCATAGTTCCAAACTAGTCCCTCTGAACGTGGTTGACAATTTCATGACTGGGGCAGACTGTTGGGCCACTCGCAGTCAGGATTTATTGCTACTGCTTGTACTGGCTTTTGGGGAACCTATACTCTTTGGAGGGATACCTTACTCAACTTAGATATAGAAGGGAGGGCCTTGGACCTTCATCAAAGCAATGTGCCTTACCCTCTCTAATATGTGTATAGGGGGTGGAGTGGGCAGTAGGTGAAGGGTATGGGAGGAGGAGCTGTAAGGGGAAGATGTAGGAATTGCTATTGGTATGTATAATGAAAAAAAGATAGTTTGTTTTCTTTAAAAAACAAAAAAAATGTTTACAACAGACACTAAAAATATTAATTTCTCAATTTGATATATTTTTACTTGGTTTTTGGATACTTTTGCCTCACTTACAATTCCTTTAATTTAGAAAACATCATTGCTTCATTGAGCTGATAATATACTCAGAGTCATAAATTATCTACTCAATATTTTCCATAACTTGCTAATATGTGTACCAAATTTTTAGAATTGCCATGTTGGAGCATTTATGTCATTACTTCCCTGATCAGGGTTTGCAGAGCTTTACTAGAGGCACACCCTTCTGGTAAAGATATTCAGAGGGAATTTCCTACTCACATTAATAATACTTATAGAAAGATAATATATGAAAAAGACTACTATGATTTTGTTATTTCAGCCAAGTTATACTTTGTTTTCCAAAGAAGATGGTGCTTGCAAGATCTTGACTCATATAAGCATAAGAAGTGATTCATGAGGTAGGCATTATATGACCATAAGGAAAATAAAAGGAAAACTATATTAAGTAAATATAGGGCTAATGTTTTCTGATTTTTTCGATGTAGTACATTTACTGTACATAACAAAGCCTTAAAAACATGTTAACACTGTAAAAACAAACATAGGAAGAACTTAGAGTCTTGTGAGAAGCATTCAGCTTAAGCGCTAGATTTAAGGATCCCTCTTGAAGAGCTGCTGACAGATTTATAATAATTTTTTATGCTTTCATATCTACCTTTAAAAATTGAACCTGCTTACATTGCTTTTACCTACTTGTAAGCAAGGTTAAATTTAGTAGCAATTCAGTTAAATCACAAGTAATTATATTGTGCTTTCCCCAAACTTATAAAATTCTGAATGACATTCAAAATTTGTTCCGTCATAAATAGAAAAAGTATATTTGAAATTACATTTTAAGTAAATTACATTTACATTTCAAGAGTTTACAGTTGCAAGGTTTTGCTCAGAAATGGTTACAAAACTTTTTTTTTGAAGCACCATTGTAACATCATTCTTTCCACTTTCTTAAGGGTTTCTAAAAAATTGGATTTATTTTCATAACAGTATTTTTAGTTGCCTTTGCTTAGCTTCCAGCAAATGATATTTGCATTTTGTAACTGTATCATTAGGCAGGAACTGTTTGAATGTTATAATGTGCATTATAATATTACCTTTATTATTAATATTAAAATTGAAAAAATTGTTTTCTCAATTCATGTCATATTGCATTCAAATTATTAATTCCTCATAAAACATTCAAACTCTTAAAACAAAACAAATTTAAAAAGAAATATAATAATCTTTAAATGTATAATGTATTATAACTAAACTATGTTGATTGTTGGGGTAGCCATACAATTGACTAATAAATTGATGTTATGCTCCCTTCACCAATAGTTTAGGAAATGCAAATTAACACCTCAGGGAAGTTTCTCCTTACATCTATTGAAATAGGTGCCTTTTATACTAAAGATAAAAGATAATAACAGTTGGTAAGGAGGTAGAGAAATTGGCATCACACCCACAGCTGTTGGAAATGGGAATTATCACAACTCTTATGGACAACAGAGTAAAAAAATCAATAAAAAAAAGAATAAAAACTTTAAAGCCAAACACTACTTGGTAAAATAGGTATGTTTTTCTGATTCAGAATGGTTTTTCAAATTTATTTATTTATTTGCTTATAAAAATTTCCACTTCCTCCCCTCCTCCCCACACCCTCGCATTCCCCCCACTCCCTTTCCTCCTCTCCCTAACTCCCTCTCTTCCTCCATCTCCAGTCCTAAGAGCAGTCATGGTTTCCTGCCTTGTGGGAAGTTCAAGTTTCTTCCCTCTCCCTCCAGGTCTAGGAAGGTGAGCATCCAAACAGACTAGGATCCCAGAAAGCCAGTACATGCAGACAAAACAAGACCCAGTGCCATTGTCAATGGCTTCTCAGTCAGCCCCCATGTCAGCCACATTCAGAGACTCCGGTTTGATCACATGCACATTCAGTCCCAGTCCAGCTGGCCTTGGTGAGCTCTCATTAGATCAGTCCCCTTGTATCAGAGGGTGAACGCACCCCTCATGGTCCTAATTTCCTTTTTCATGTTCTCCCTCCTTCTGCTCCTCATTTGGACCTTGGGGGCTCAGTCCAGTGCTCCAGTGTGGGTCTCTGTCTCTACCTCCATCCATCATCAGATGAAGGTTCCCTCTGGTCCTGCCTTTATTGCTCATGTTCTCCCTCCTTCTGCTTCTCATTTGGACCTATGAAGTTAAGTCCAGTGTCCCAATATGTGTCTCTGTCTCTATCTCCATCCATTGCCAGATGAAGGTTCTATGGTGATATGCAAAATATTCGTCAGTATGATTATGGGCCAAGGCCAGTTCAGGCACCCTCTTCTCTGCTGCCCAGGGAACAATCCGGAGACCTCTCCATGGGCCTGGGAACCCCTCCAGAATCAAGTCTCTTGCAAACCCTAAATTGGTTCCCTCAGTTGAGATATATACTCCCCTGCTCCCATATCCATCCTTCCTCCCTTCCCCCATCCCATTCCCCCAAACTATCCCCAATCCTCCCCCTCTCCCTTCTCTCTAATCATCTCCCCTTACTTCTACCCCCCCCCCCCCGTGCACCCAAGTTTTCCTGGCAATCTCGTCTACTTCCATTATCCAGGAGGATAACCATATGATTTTCTTCAGGTTCACCTTCTATTTAGCTTTTCTAGGATCATGAATTATAGGCTCAAAGACCTTTAACTATGGCTCGAAACCACTTATTAGTGAGTACATAACATATCCCTCTTTTTGGGTCTGGGTTACCTCACTCAGTAAAGCGTTTTCTCTTTCCATCCATATGAATGCAAAATTCAAGATGTCATTGTTTTTTACCGCTGAATAAAACGCTAATGTGTATATGTTCCACACCTTTTTTTTACCATTCTTCTATTGAGGGGCACCTAGGTTATTTCCATGCTCTTGCTGTTACAAATACTGCTTCTATGAACATAGTTGAACAAATACTTTTGTAGTATGATAGGGCATCTCTTGGGTATATTCCCAAGAGTGGAATTCCTGGGTCCTGAGGGAGGTTGACTCCCAGTTTCCTGAGAAACCGCCACACTGATTTCCACAGTAGCTGCACAAGTTTGCATTCCCACCAACAATGGATGAGTGTTCCCCTCCCTCTACATCCTCTCCAGCATAGGCTATCATTGGTGTTTTTGAGTTTGGCTGTTCTGACAGGTGTAAGATGATATCGCACAGTTATTTTGATTTGCATTTCATTTATCGCTAAGGAGTTAGAGCATTACATTAAGTGCCTTTTGGCCATTCGAAGTTCATCTGTTGTGAATTCTCTGTTCAGTTCAGTACCCCATTTTTTAATTGGGTTAATTAGGGTTTTAGTGTCTAGTTTCTTGAATTCTTTGAATATTTTGGAGACCAGACCTTTGTCTGTCTGATGAGGGGTTGGTGAAGATCTTCTCCCAGTCAGTAGGTAGCCTTTTTGTCTTACTGACAGTGTCCTTTGCTTTACAGAAGCTTCTCAGTTTCAGAAGGTCCCATTTATTCATCGATTCTCTTATTGTCTGTGCTACTGGGGTTCTACTTAGGAAGTGGTCTCCTGTGCCTATATCTTGTAGACTACTTCCCACTTTCTCTTCTATTAGGTGCAAAGTGGTCAGATTAATGTTGATGTCTTTAATACATTTGGACTTGAGTTTTTTGCATGGTGATAGACATGGATCTAACTTTCATTCTTCTACAGGTTGACATCCAGTTATGCCAGCACCATTTGTTAAAGATGCTTTCCTTCTTTCATTGCATACCTTTATATCACTGTCGAAAATCAGGTGTTCTTCACAGACCTTGAGAGAACAATAATCAAGTTTCTATGGCAAAACAAAAAACCCAGGATAGCCTAAACAATCTTATACAGTAATGGAACTTCTGGAGGCATTACCATCCCTGACTTCAAACTCTATTACAGAGCGACAGTCTTGAAAACAGCTTGGTATTGGCATAAGAACAGAGAAGTCAACCTATGGAATCGAATAGAGGACCCGAATGTTAACCAACAAACCTGATTCAGAAATTTTGAGTTTAAAGGCTGTCTAGAGGTGATCTTCAGCAAATGCTTCTGCATTATCTGAAATGTTTTCATCAAAGTATATAATTCATCATTTTAATAGACCATTTTACAGAGCTGTAAGGTAAATTGAAAATTTGTGAACAGTGTACAAATAATTTAAAAAATAAACTGGCAGATCCTTGCTGATTAAAAATAATCAAAGCCATGACTCATTTGAGTATTTCTTTCCAAAATTATTCTTTAAAGACTTATGATTTTCATTTTACCTTAGATAACATACAGTGTTTTTAAAAATATCCTATGCTGAGAAGATGATAGCTTAATTATAAGAAAACAAAGATTATTTTTAGTCATGTTATTAATTTATACATTTTTTCTTTTGATTTTTTATGTTGTTGATAGTAAGTTATTAAGGGTATACACTATGCCAGTCATTGTGATAAAAAATAATAGAGTATTAAGTATACCTCATAAAACTTTGAGATTTAGAATGCTTAATGAACCTGCACAAATCCAAGATTAGTAAGATAAAAATCTATTGTGAACCTTTGCTCTGATATCATGCTTGTGACCATATACATATGCCTTGTGTAAATAGCTCAGAGTTAGTTTTCTCTTATATTTTTTATAATCTTATTAGGATTAACAATTTGCTATCAGTTCATCTATATGCCAAAATGTTTAGACCATTCTACAAAAGTAAACCTCATCTCTTAAAATATTATAATATATTGTACATTCCTCACTAAGGTTTTCATTATATTATTGAGGTCAATTTCCATAATGTTATTTAAAATAAATTGTGGAACTACTCAATGCATATAAAATCAAATGTAAATTCTTACTTCAAATATAATAGTTCTGACCTATTTTGTATGAAATATTGATAAAATTTATTAATACCTTCCTGCAAAGCAAGGCTGCTTCTAAAACTTTATTTGAATCTGCATAATCAGCGTTTTGATTTATTGCTTCTTTTACCTCCTAAAAGTAATGGGAATGAAATGCTATTTGTAGTTAATTATTTGGGGAATTGTTGAAACTCTACTATTTGTCCCAGGAGGTAGTCTAAATCAAATTAGAATTAAAAACAAAGTTAAAGTATTAAGTTGTTGATATTTACAGCTCAACAATTCTCTCCAATGTCATCATTTTCATCTTGCGTCAGTGTTGTAAGAAAGTATCAGGAAATTCTTAAGTTCATCATTGCACATTATACCTCACCATTAATGTTCTTGTTACTCAAGATTTATTCCTTTAAATAGTTATAAATTCTATTTAAATGTCAAAATCAAAAAAATATAAAGGCTAACTGCTTTAAAAATTGAATTAGTTTAATAATCTGAAAATCCCTACAGAACAAAAATTTTAAAAAATTAAATGAATAAATATATGACACTGTTTTATGGAACACAAAGGCAAGTGGAATATTCAGGTCCTGAGGGCTGAAATATATCAAACATCAAACCTCTCTTTTTTTCTGTCTTTCTCTCTTTTTTTTCCCTCTCTCTCTCTGGAGACTGTTAGCGTCTCGTCTCTGCCCTACTTTACAGAACTGCTTCACACTTCTCTAGTCTGAAGGATATGAACAGAGTACTGCAATTTGCATTATTATCATTCCAAGTACAAATAGTGATTTACTAGAATCATTGAAATCCAATTTTCAGGTTCTGAGTCTATAGTATAATTGGGTTAATAAAATTGCAACACTACATGAAGGTTGTGTACTCAAGATACTCTACTTTATAGCTATTAGTTGGTAAACAGAAAGTTCAAAGAAAGCACTCTAATCATTACACCAATATAGTAGATTCTAATACAACTGAACATGGCTTAAGAAATTGTGTATACTAGGCTTGCACTGCTAATGGAATATTTAAACGAAAAAGCCTTAACTTTATGGCTAGTTTTCTCTCCTCTACTGGTGAACTGTTATAAATGCCGACATTGACAAGTCATGACATCAGAGGGAAAAAAAAGATTTGTGTGTGTGTGTGTGTGTGTGTGTGTGTGTGTAATTCAAAAGGCAACTGCTGATGCATGAAATATGTGTCACAAAACAAAAACTTAGAATATTTTCAAATTAGTGTTCACTATTTACAAAGAGATACTAAGCTTTTTTATTTATAATATAAAAAGTTAGTAAGGTAATAGAAGGTCCTTGAGAAGAGTCCATCTTGCTGCCCCTTCACCACACATCAAGACATCACATAGCATTGGTAAATGGCAGAATCAAGTTCCATTCTAGTACATATAACCTTTTTGGTCATATTTATTCACAGAGTTTTCAATCCCAAATATAGGTTTTGTCTTATAAATTTTTAAGTAAATTCTAACCATCATAAGAAAAATGGCAGCATTTTAAAATGCATATGTTTTTGGAGCAAATATGTTTTTGTTTCATTTCAATTCAACTGTCATCTATCAAATAGCACTTAGGTTCCTAAAGAAGCATCAGAGAGTTGTTGAAACTTTTCAATTCTATGACATGTTCCTTATCAGAATCTTCCCCAACAGCTTAGTTAGTGGTAAGCATTAGGAAGTAATTGTAGGATGCTTGTATCGGGGGTGGGTCTTATCAAGATTTCTGGGCGTAGCAAAGAAAAATAATAGAACTTACTTACATCTTTTGTGTTTTGTCAGATTCTTATCCAAGTTGTAGAACATAATTCCTGTGCGAATAAATTTTACTAAGTGTGTCCATATTTGGTAGAAAGGCACAGTTTCAGGAAAGTCTATAATGTCTTTAGAGATGAATATGAAATATATGTTAACCTCTTAAAAATATATATTTGAACTCAAATTACTAAAAATTGTTTCTAAAACTATACCTTCCTTTTTTCATTATTTACTTAACATCTAGAATCTAATTTATCAGGGACATCTTTGATTTTAAAAGGATTATAAATTTATTTTCTTTATAGAAGACAGTGGGGTTTTGTGATGGTGTTATGCATGCCTCTATGTACTCTAATGATATTCACACCTCTTTCATGACCTCTTATACTCTATCATGTCAATAAACCTTCTAATAATTAAATCATGTCACAATTTTGAGATATTTGATGTTATACAAATGGAATGATGTTTGTTTATTGAACTCATTTCCGCATGTCTATTTTACTTAAATATATAATTATAATTTTACTCACAGATACATATTGTTACATGTTTTATTGTTTTGTTTTTGTTTTTTCCTCAGATAAAATAAACCTATTGCTTCTGCAATGAACTTTTTCTCAAATAAAGTTTAAATATGAAATTTAATGCTTAAGAAGGTTGTTAAAATTCCTGTCAGCTAATCTCACATGAAGAGTGAAATTCAAATGCTGAATAAATGGTCCCACTGTCTCTTCAAAAGTCCTGTGTTAGTCTTTATCAACACTTCAGGTGGATCACATCTTGTGGTCACAGGTTCTCCAAGGGATCTGACACTCTGTTCTGTCTAATGTTTAGTTTATTTGCACAAGTAGCACTTTATGTCAGAGCTCAATAGGTGGCTCAGTAGTGAAGAAAATTGGCTGCTCTTGGACAGGAACCATATTTAGTTCCCAGCATTCACATGCATGCTCACACTTACCTGTAACTGGTTCCTGAGGATTTTACATCTTCTTCTGGCCTCTGTGCACAATAGAAATGCACACAAGGCAGAGATACATACACAGGCAACCTCACCTACACCTACATATAAGATAAAATAAAAATAAATAAGTAAATAAAATATCATGTAGAAACAGGGTGTGGTTGCTAATGTCTTTTATGACATTCCAAGGAATCAAAGACAGATGGACTTCTGTGAGTTCCAGGCAAGCCTGGTCTACATAGAAAGTTACAGAACAGTATGAGACACATAAGAGAGAGACACTGATCAAACAAATAAGCAAAGACACAACACAAATAGAAATTATGCATACAAAAGCATTATTTGAATGTTCTGTATAATTTTGTCAGTAACTTTATTTTCTTGTATCTTTAGTTTTGCAAACATTAATTTATACTTTATAAAAAGTACATGAAAAGACTTTTTTCTTTCTGATTTATAGAATTGTAGTATGCAAATTTCACTTCTCTGATTTATTCATGAATGTATTTAGATTTTGACTCTTTTTTGCAGACACTTTATTATTGCTTCAATCTGGTTATGGCTGTAGATATGTCTAAATTACTTATGTTATCTTGTGTAGATTTTGCAGGACATATGCATCTAGAAATTCACCCATTTCTTTAAGGTTTTTTAATTTAGTGTAATGTAGGATTTAAAATCTTAAGAATTCATATTCTTAATACAATTAGTAGTGAGCCATGATAAACTCAAATTATAGTTCTGTAAATTTGTATTAAATATTTGTATTTACTATTTGAAAATCTCATTTAATTTGATAGGATTTTCATAAAGGAACATGTATACTACTTATTGGTAGAATGAGACAATAATCACTATCACTTTAGTTCTTAACATCTTTCTTTATGTGCTAAGGAAATACAATTGAAAAAGTAGGTGAAAGAAGCTGCTTTATTATAAGTAGCTTCTTTTTAAAAAAAATTTCAATGGTTATGTATTCTGAATACTTAGCTTTCTATCTTTTTAATTATTTTTATAACACGTCATCTGGAACCTCTATTAGGTTTTCATTCCATGGTGTCAAAAATAAATAATATAATAGTTGAAGAAGATTATTTATTGCCTAGTCATTAGAGCCATTCATGTTCACAATACCAACTTAAGTGCTAAGAAGTTCTCAAGAGTTTTCACCTTCTAATGAACAGCATAATAGTTGTAACAAGTATATAATATATTGTCTTAGTTGATAATCAAGGGGTAATTTTAATAATTGTAATCAAGAAAACAAACCTAGTTGAGTTTTATCAGTAAATATACCATAAAACTACCAAATTAGCTAGTAAAAAGTGTAAATGAGTAGATGTTAGCCATACATTGCAAATTTAACAAGAGATTTATAAATTGAAATTCTGAATACTTCACCCTGGTTTTCAAAGCAAACAGATTTAAATGGTTGTAGTTGTTGAGAAAATTACATATGTTATTTTTGAGGACATTGGTACTGGAAGATATCCATTTCTCTTTCTGAGGACAGTGCAATATTTTAATAAAATAGTCAACAGAGAAAAATGTATAGCTCAATAAAATAAAAAATAACAGAACATAATCAAGTATAGAACTGCATGTAGGTCTTTCCTTGAGAGGACCTTTGACACGCTGTTAGTGCATTTAGAATTTATTCCGTAAGTAATGTGAAATCATGTTCTGAGGCTACTCAGATTCCTGACTCCAGGACTGTATGTCTCAGGCTAGGCAACATGTATTATTAAAATGTTTTAAAGGCCTGTACTGGTCAGAGGACACATCCTAATCTAATAGAGTAAGTTCATGCCCCAATCCACCTTTGACTTGTATGGAGAATTTACACAAGTTGCTTAAAGTTCTTAAACTGAAATAAAATATCTTCCCTATCTAGTTCTGCCCAGCAGAAGCTAATCTTATTAATAGCAATATGAAATAGGTGCAGAGCAGGGTTTGGATATATACGTATAAGATATATAGAATATAATCCATCTATAGAATACATAATCTATATAATGGAATATTTGTATTCTACACACACATACACACGTCAGAGAGAGTGAAGGAGAGGGAGAGAGACAGAGACAGAGAGAGAGAGACAAACAGACAAAATGAGACAGAGACAGAGAGATATTTAGAGACTGGAAGCAGAATTGCCCTGATATAGATGTTTTCTTCTGACAATGTTTTATCTATTTTGGAGCACTTCCATCATTTGCTGTTTTACATGAGATAAGTAAAATTCAGTAAGGTATGTTTAGAGACTCGTTTGATTATTTCAAATATATCATGAGTCAATTCTTTGTTATAAAATATAAACATAAGCATTCTAAATAATTATATTACTTAGATCAAAACCTACTCTCAATTGTTTGGTTGTTTATGAAATTTGCTTAACCACTGCTGTAACCAGAAATGAATTTAAGTCACTCAGTCCCAGTTTTCTAGTGGAAAAAAGTCAGAACATAGGCAGCTGTCTATGGCACATGAAATGACACTGTTAAGGTCTTCCTCCTCTCTGATTTTACAGATTTCCTAAGACTTTAATGTAACTATCTATTGAATTTTAAGGCTTTATTTTGTCCTCCAAGAGAGAATAATCTCTTTCCTTCATTGTATGGAATGACAAATCCTCCTGAACTCATATTTCCTATTTAGGACAAATCAGTCTAGGAAACTAGTTTTTGTTTATATTAAATCTCTTCAAATGTCTTTTATGTTTCAGTTATGTGTCTAATTTTATGCATCTCGCTCCAATAAACTGTTTACAGAGATAATATCAGTAATCTGCAAATGTAAACTTTCCTCTTTTATGTTAAATTGAATAAAAGTATCCCCACTCTGCCCCCATATTTTGGGAATAAAAGCAAACAAAATAAAACATTGCCAGCTGACATGTTTTCTTATTTACTTAATTTCTATATTTGTTTGATGACCTTATATTTGCATTTTAATTGTTTGCCTTAATAATACAAGCTCCTTATGTCAAGATTCTTTTTTATTATTCATTTGTTCAGAGAAATGACTAAATATTGAATGTGTGATTAGAATGTACTTTTGTAACAATTTTATAGAATATTTAGCATCTGGAAATCCAGAAGTGATGAAATGACACTAATTATAGATGAGATAATTTGGGAAAAAGGAGATTTCATGATTTTCGGAAATGAATTAAATGCAGGTCTCTTCCATAGTAGGAATCGTTAGTGTTCTTACTTCGCTGACTCCTGACCTTTTCTTCTGCTCTTTGTTTCTTTTGATATTTTCTTTCTCTAATTTTTGGTTATTATCTATTATCCTTTTAAAACTGGAAATTTTTTCCTGTCTTCTATAATTTTTAGATCAAATTTTTACTATTTAATATTTTCATTATATGCTTGGTAAAATTTTCTACTGATTCAAGACATTTTCCATTTCAGTATAGACTACATACAGTGCATGGATAATATTTAACTATATGCAAGTTTTATAGTTTTCTATTTTAATTTATTTATCAACAACTTAAAAAAGAACTTTTGTGGTTTAAATTTTAATACAATATTTAATAGCCTGTGACTAGACAAAATTTCCATGGGAGGGACTGGTACACCTTCTTAACTACATAATCTTCAACCTACAGTATATCTTGCCCTATGGGATATGATGTGCTGGGGTAGGGATGGCACAGAGACTGTTAGGGTGGCCAATAAATGATTGACCCACCTGAGACTTACTCCACATTAGTGATCCAACACCTGACACTGCCTGAAGCTCCAAGATCCAGAGGTTGGAAGACCAAGATCACCAGAACCCAGATCCTGGGTATGTAGGATAGAACTAAACAGGACCAGATGAGGAAAATATCAATGTGATCACTCCTAATGCTATTCTGCTACTCATAGATCAGAACTTAGTTCAATTTTCATTAGAGAGGCAGCATTCAGCAACAGAAGCAAACAGACGCAGAGACCTGAAAGCAGATGTTAGAAAAAGAACAGGGAATCCTACTGAAGAGAGGGAGAAAGGATTGTAGGAGCCTCAGAGGTCAAGAACATCACAAGAAAACCCTCCAAAACAGATAACCTTGGCTCATAGGAGCTCATGAGAACTTTACTAATAATCAGGGAGACTGCATGGAACTGACCTAGTCACTGTGCACATATGTGACAGCTATGTAGATTGGTCTTCCTGTGAGACTGCTAACAGTGAGAGCAGGGACTGTCTTTGATTCTTTTACTGAGTTTTGGGATCCCATTTCTCACATTGGTTTACCTTGTGCAGTTTTAATAGAAGGTGAAGGGCTCAGTCTTACTACAACTTGATATACCACATTTGCTTAATACCCATGGGAGGCCTGTAATTCCCTGAAAAAAAAAAACAAAAAACAGAGGAATGGATACTGAGACAGGCAGACGGTAGGTGGGGGCGGGACTTGAAGGAGAGGAAAGAGAGCAAACTGTGTTTGTGGTTAAAATAAATAAATAGTTTAATGCAATATGTTTTTAATTTTTATATTAAAATTTTCCTTTTATATGTTTTAGTCACTGATTGTAATCTATTTTTATTACTCTAGCATTATTCTTTTGCCCCAAGTTGTTACTTTCAATTTCTTATGTGTATGAATCAAGCAAGAGTATTTATCTACTATTGTGTGCCTAATTTTCTCTCTTACAATTCTTTTTTATATAATTTTAATTACATAAAAAATAAAAGCATATGAAACTTGGCAAACTCTTCTGTAAAGGAATTGTTTGGCTTTGTAATATATATCACCTTTATTCTGTAGAGGTCCCTGAAAAATGCTTTTATTGATTTTCAGGTTCATACTTCTGAGATCTTATTAGGTTAAATTCTTCCAACTCTCAGTATCTGCTATACACTCTGAATTGGCTTTACAAATGTTCAGGAGATAGTCATGATGTTCAAGGTTTTTGAGCTCTGCAAAAGAGAAAGGAACAGATGCAGGATATGAATATAAACCATAAAATACTACAAAATCGACTTATTCATAAATATGCCAAGAACTCAGAAATATATACCAAACCTAGATTGGAATCTATTCATGTCTCCATGGGAGCTATAGAGCTGATAAGGAAAGACAAATATGAGCTATAGAACTAAGAAAGAAAGACAAACATGATGCAGATGATTTGGTGTTTCTTATGTAGTAAAAATTTATCATCATTAGACAGAAAGAGAGAAAGAACATAAGTCTTCCAAATAGAAGGGAAATTTCTTTCAATACACTGGGAAAAGCAAACAGACAGCAAACTGAGTATAAATTAATAGGAATTTTTTAGAATACATATTAAATGTTCAGAACCAGTTCTCATTGAGGTGATTTGTACTTTGAGGTGAGTTTGACTATATTATCTATCTATCTTTCTATCTATCTATCTATCTATCTATCTATCTATCTATCTATCTATCTTACAGTTGAGAAAAATTCCCCCCCCCATCTGTCTTCCCACTGCTTCCACCCTCCCCTCTGTCCACCAACCCTCCCCTCCAATTCACTTCTCCTCTGTTTATGTTCAAGAAAGGGCAGGCCTCCCATCCGTATCAATAAAGCACATCATTGTAAGTTGCAGAAATACTAATCACTTCCCCTTGTATTTGGGCTGGGCATGGTAACCCGGTATGAGGAATAGATTCCTAAGAGCCAGTCAAAGCCTTAGGGGCAGCCCCTGCTCCCATTTTTAGGGTTTTCACAGTAGAGCAAGCTATATCACTGTCACATATATACAGAGCCCCAAGCAGTATCTCTGGTGGGTGTTTCAGACTCTGAGTTCCTAGGAGCTAGGATATTACTTTCTGTGTGTGTGTGTGTGTGTGTGTGTGTGTTTTGATGTCTTTGACCACCTTGGCTTCTATAATCCTTCCTCTCTCTCTCTTCTGCAGTGTTTCCATTGATCAATCTAATGTTTGGCTGTGGGTCTCTACATCTATATCCTTAAGTTATTGGATGAAGGTCTCTGATAACAACCAGTGTTGTCACCTATCTTATCACAGAAGGCCTGTGATCACTTTAGGCTACATATCCACCATTGCTAGGAGTCTTAGCTAGTGTTGTCCTTTTATTTATTTATTTTTATTTTTATTTTTTTTTATTAATTTATAAAAATCTCCACTTCCGCCCCTCCTCCCAATACCCTCCCATTCCCCCCACTCCCTCTCCTCCTCCCTCTCCAGTCCTAAGAGCAGTCAGGGTTTCCTGCCCTGTGGGAAGTTCAAGTTCCTCCCCACTCCCTCCAGGACTAGGAAGGTGAGTGTCCAAACAGACCAGGATCCCAAAAAGCCAGTACATGCAGACGAAACAAGTCCCAATGCCATTATCAATGGCTTCTCAGACAGTCTCCATGTCAGTCACATTCAGAGAATCCGGTTTGATCACAAGCTCGTTCAGTCCCAGTCCAGCTGGCCTTGGTGAGCTCTCATTAGATTCGTGGGAATTTCCCTTGCACTAGGTTTTGTAGTTGACACTGAAATGCCCCTATTTCCTCCCCTCCATCTACCCCTCTATTGATCCCTCAAGTTTCCTTCCCCATCCACCTCCAAATTAGACTCTAGAAAGGGAAAAGATTTCACCAACCCCATATCTGAAAGAGTGCTGATCTCCAAAACATATAAAGAACCCAAGAAACTAGATGTCAAACAGCAACAACAAATAATCCTACTTGAAAATGGGGTATAAAATTAAACAGTGAATTATTAATAGAAATGGCAGACCTAAAGAAATGTTAAACATCTTTATTGTCCTTTCCCCACACCCTACTCCCATCCACTCCTCAGAGAGGGTAAGGCTTACCCATGGGGAGTCAATAAAGTATGGCACATCAGTATGAGGCAGGATCAAAGCCCTTTCCCTGTATGGAGGCTGAACAAGGTATCCCTCCAAAGAGAATAGACTTAAAAAAGTCATTTCATACACTAGCCTGCTTTTTGTAACATAAATTATCTTGTTTACCTTTTCCCTCTGGAGTTCTGTCATAATCCTATATACCTTTTTTTTCATTTCTTACTTTATGGCTTCCTGTATAACTGTGTGGTTGGTCCCTGGTTTCCCCTTCTTCTTCTTTTGCTCCTAGATCTTTTCCCAGATTCATCCTCCTATTCTCTCTGCCTGCCATTCTGCCCATTTCTCCTGCATTGCCATTGGTCATTCAGCACTTTATTAGACCAGTTAGGTGTTTTTATACATCTTATACATTAGCTTATACATCTTGCTACAACACTATATTATATTGAGAACTTATTATCAATTTCAAAACCAAAAATATATTTATTTAAAATGTGAAGAAATTTTAATGAAATAATGCTATGTTAGGCTTATAGTCATAAATTTTCAGTTTTTTACTTGAGAAAGTGTTTAGGACTCATTTATAAATATATCAGATCATTTTTTTTCTCTCTTACCTGAGCAAAAACTCAATACTTTTAGTATTTCTCAACAAATTTGGATTTAAATTAATTAGAAACTATTACTTGTTGATAATAAATACTTGTTGATTCCTTTCTATGTGTCTTCTACAGATGCAGAAATAGGAGATATTGTTAGCAGTTTCTGCCATAATATTAGTGAGATTATAAAGTGACATTCTATGAAAGGATATACATCAAATTCAATAGTTAGAAAACTAAAAGTAAACAAATTATCATGTGCTATGAAGGCCACTGAAACTGTATTATGGAGAACTGATTTTGTTTTGTGTGCAAGTTGCCACACGGTGTGCCACAGTGCCCTCGTTTGGGCTAAACCTAGAGACTTAGAGAAATGCAGCCAATTACCCAGTGACAGAGAAAGAGGGTTAGAGAAAAAAGCATGATTAGAGTATTTAAAATCCAGTATCTAAGCAGAGAGCCAGCACAGCACATTTCTGGGAAAAGAATACGGTGAAAGAAAAGTTTGAAGGACAAAAAGACAGAGAAAACAAGAGGAAAACTTAGTTTAAAGGTGAAAATGAAATAGCCAGATATGGAGAGAAGTTCTTTTGTCAGAATGGGTAGTTAAAAACTTTAATCTATATTAATCCTAGTTTGATGTATTTCTTCACAACTTAAGCTTCTCAAAAATTATTAAAAACTGAAGCAAGTAAGGAAGCAATAGTTTATTTTATTATACATAAATTTATAATTTTCTTTATCATATGTTCCTCACATCCCAAGGGTGAGAGTTTGTATGTCTCCTCTCCCTCTCACCATTCTCTTTGTGCATGATCATTCTTTTTTCTGAATTAGTATGTGCAGCCCAACTGATACTCCCAGATAAAAAATTGTCTTGAGCAAATGCTGACAACTGATTATTCAAACAGAATAGAATACATGATTGAGTATAAATTCAGCTTGGAGCCCATTTGAGATTTCCTTACACTAAAATTTTACACTGAACAATTTTAAACAGTAGATGCTTAAGACTTACATGTTTTCTTGCTCAGCTGTGTACATCACAGCTTTATTTATAATAATGAGAAACTGGAAACAACTTAGATATCCTTTAATTGAGAAATAGATTTTTTAAAATTTGGTACATTTACACAATGGGGTATTACTCAAGACTTAAGAAAATGAAATTTGCAGGTACATGGATTCAACTAGAAAAAAGATCATCTGGAGTTGCTAATGCAAATGAAGAAAGACAAAAATGGTATGTTGAATTGAATATTATCAGTTGAATAAATAAAAATGAGGATAAAATTCACAGACCCAAAGTGGGTAGGTTAAAAAAAAATGGGGCTACAGGAGTTAGAGCATAGATCTCCCTGAGAAGGGGACATATAATAAAGTCTACAGGTTGACTGGGGTTAGTTGGGGATAGAAATAGTAGGAATTAGGTAGAGGGATGTCGGGAAATGGTGGGGACAAGAAATCTGGAATTTGGGGCATTTGGGTAGTAATGTGGAAACCCAGAGAATTGAAAACTTACTAGAATCTACCAGGGTGATACTACTGAGAACTTTTAGTAATGGACAATATATAGTCTAAACTGGCCATCATTTTTGACCAGACAAAGCTTTTAGTGGTGGAACTGGGTTATATTTAGATGACTCATTGACTGAAGAAATCCCGTGGAGATCTCTAAAACCAAACAGACTGTGGTTAGGACAGAAATTCACTCTGAAAAATGAGAGTAGATCCCCATTGCTGAGGACAGCTTCTTCACAGTGCAATTAATGAAGAGAATGCAGGCAGGTACTGGCTTAGAACCTTCGCTTTGCTGTTCTTGTCTCTGTGGTATGAGAGGGAACTGGGCAGGATATGAAAAGAGAAACCTGGACACCCACCCAGCAACAAAGCCTTCCCCCTACAATCTGTTCTGCCTGCAAAATAAGCTTGGGAAATGGTGGATCAAAACTTGGGGGAGAAGCCAACCCATGTTTTATTTAATGTGAAGCCCACAACATGAGAGGAAGTTCATGTTCTTTGCTGCCTGGAATCCAGGAACTAGAGACTGGATAACACAGACACCTGGAGTAGAACCAAACATGACAGGAAAAATAAATCAGTGAAATGATTCCTAATGATTTTCTGCTAGTCTCACAGAGTTGTGTCTTGCAGAGTTGTCAATGGAGAGAAAGCCTCAGGCAAGAGATTGGAGTAGATGTGGAGATCCACAGACAGACACTATTCAGACAGAGGGGTCTCCATCCAGTCCCTTCCTAGGAGATCAGGGAACCCTATGGAAGAGGATCAGGAAAGACTGTCTAAATCAAAGGTGTCAAGGACTCCAGGAGAACAACACCCACTGAATCAACTAAGAAGTGTGCACATGCCCTCTAACAGACTGAAATGGCAAGCTCATGATCTACGTGTGTTTGCACCAGATCCTCTGTGTATATGTTATGGTTGTTAGCTTGGTGTTTTGTGGGAATCCTAACAATGGGAGCAGATGTGTCTCGGCCTCTTTTGCCTCTTTGGGATTATTTCCCTGCTCTTGGTTTGTCTTCCCTAGCTTCATTATGGGGCTTATGCTATCATATTTTATCTTGTTTTGTTCCATTTGATCATCATCCCTTAGAGGCCTACTTGTTGTAGAGAGAAAGCTGAGGAGGAATGGATCAGGGGGAGAAGGGTGGTGTGTGTGTATGTGTGTGTGTGTGTGTGTGTGTGTGTGTGTGTGTGTGTGTGTATTTGGGGGGGAGTAGAAGTAGGGTAAACTGTTTGGGATATATTGGGATATATTGTTTATTGAAAATCAATTTTCAATAAACTCATGCAAAATAAGAATTACACATTCCCTTCATTTGAAAAAAATGTAGGAAGCCCCATTTTCTACTTTATATTTTTTCTTTATTACATTAAGAGTACACTTTTTTTCTCAGTGAGTTATATTCAGACATTAGCTTTGATGTAATCATGAATAATGTCTCATTTTATATGTTAGTGAATCTTGTATTCCTAACAGGATGGCACCAACAATACTATAGAGAAAAGACACAGATTATGCAATAATGAGATGGTGAAAAATGGCTTAATGTGACTCCAGAACTGATACTGTGTGAGATGCAGGCCAAATTAAAGCTTTACCATTGTTGTCATTGCTGGTCATAGGGAATTATTTTACAGGAATTATTATTGTCAGGATACAAAAATAGACATTACAAGTTCAGTTCATCAGTTTTAAAGAAATACTGTACTTTTCTCAGAAAAGAATTAAGAAGCTTTTACATTGATTGTTATAAATGTATGAAATTTGTTCAAAATATCATGCACTCATCTATTTGTATTTTCATGAAATTGAGTGGCAAAAACTTACATTTTAAATGTATTAGCTTTACATATCTACTGTAACAAAGCATCCTAAGTAGTGTTTTTATTTTAACAGATTTATATTTTTACAGTTCTCCACATAAGAAATGGGGAATTAATCTGATGGAATGAAATTTCACTGCTTGGTACCTTGTGGAAATCCTAGGAAATAATCTTTTGCTCATGTCCACCAATTCCTATGGCATCAATGTTCTCTAGCTTGTGTTGCCCTTTCATCACTGCATCTGAAAATTAGCCATCCCCTCCTTCTTTCCAAAATCCTCCAGATACACTGCAGTCATTCGAATAGGTCAGAGTGACCTTCCAACTTAATACTCAATAATATACTAAGTCCCTCTGTAATGATAAAAATAAAGGCTATACAGGTGACAGTGTAGATGGTGTTTAAATCCTAACACTCATCTACTCACAGCCTCAAATTCTTAATCAGTTGCTATCATCATCCCATATCTTGTTTAAAAAGATACAGAATTAATTAATTAATACAGACCACAAGTAACCAAAAGGTCAAACTAGTCTGAAGCTGAGCTTACTGTTTTGTTTTTAAACAAATTTATTCCAATGATTTCATTTCTAGGCTTTCACTTGAAATTCATTTGCTCTTTTAGGTCTTCCTATCTTCATTCCTAAGTAGAACTTAGGTCATTTAACCTCCTGAACTCCTCTCCATGCATTCAAGTGATTATATCTCATCAATCTCTACTTTATGTCCCCAGTGTGGGTTCAAGACACTGAATGCTGATCCATGATCATTTTTTGGAGAGCAAAACGTGAGGTTTTAAATTTCAGTAGATATATCCATTCCTCACAGTCCTAAAAATTCAGCCCACATCCATAAACTTTCTAAATTTATCAGTGCAAAAACATTTGCAATTTCCTCAGTGTGAATACTTTTAATTATTTCATTATTTTTTCCAGATTATGACATAATTATATCTTTCCTCTCTCCAAACATGAACATAAACTTCTTATTACTCTGCTTCAAAATCATGTCCTCTTTCTTCATTCATTGTTGCTACAGGCTTACAAATGTCTTTGCATATACATGCATGTTTCTAAGTATAACCCACTCAGTCTGTATAATGTTACTTGATATATATATATTTTCAGGACTGATCATTTGTAGATAGTGTGTAATTTTGCGTTTCCTCCCATTATGCAAGTTAACATCTATCACCTAACAGACAATAAATTCAAATATATAAACATTCCTTTTTGATCGTGACGAAAGCAACGTAGCAGAGAGAAAAGGACAGTAGAGTTAAACAACTTCTCACTGAGAGATGGCGTGCAGCCTTTTCCTTTTCTACATGAGCTCTGGAAGGGATGAGCTCTACATCGCTTTGCGCTCCTGCTTCCACGGTGTCCCAGTGATGCTACGAGAATTTTATTTTTTTTTTTTTTTATTTTTTTTTTTTTTTTTTGTACATTTTATTAAATTATAAAAGTTTCCATTTCCGCCCCCCCTCCCAACACCCTCCCACTCCCCCTACTCCCCCTCCTCCTCCCTCTTCGTCCCCCAGGGCAGTCAGGGTTTCCTGCCCTGTGGGAAGTTCCAGTTCCTTCCCCCTCCCTCCAGGTCCAGGAAGGTGAGTGTCCAAACAAACTGGATCCCCAAAATCCATTATATGTAGAGGAAACAGGTCCCAATGTCATAGTCAATGGCTTTTCAAAAAGACTTCGGGTCAGCCACAGTCAGAGAATCCGGCCAAATTCGGAGAGTCTGGTTAGATCACGTCCTCGTTCAGTCCCGGTCCAACTGGCCTTGGTAAACTCTCATCAGATCCGTTCCCTTGTATCAGTGGGTGATAGCATCCCTCGCAGTACTGATTTCGTTTTTCATGTTCTTCCTCCATCTGCTCCTCATTTGGACCTCGGGGGGCTCAGTCCGGTGTTGCAATGTGGATCTCCGACTGTATCGCCGTCCTTCGTCAGATGAAGGATCTATGGTGATAAGCAAAATATACATCAGTATGGTCATGGGCCACGGCCGATTCAGGCACCCTCTCCTCTGTCCAGAGAGCAATCTGGGGGATCTCTCCTTGGACCTGGGATCCCATATATAATCAAGTCTCCTGTAAACCCTAAGATGGCTCCCTTAGTTAAAATATAATCTTCCCTGATCCCATATTCATCCTTCCTCCCTCCCCCCCCCCATCCCAGGCCACCAAGCTTTCCCCGTTCTTCCCCTACTCCCTTCTCTCTAACCTTCTCCCCTTCCATCGACCCTCCCTCCCCCCCATGCACCCGAGGTTACCTGGGACTCTTGTCTATTTCCTACCTCCTGGTGGATAGCTAAATAATCTTCATCAGGTTCATCTTCTTAATTAGCTTCTCTAGGATCACGAATAATAGGCTCAAAGACCTTTAATTATGGTTAGAATCCACTTATGAGTGAATACATACCGTGTTCCTCTTTTTGGTTCTGGCTTACCTCACTCAGTAAAGCGTTTTCTATTTCCATCCATTTGCATGCAAAATTCAAGATGTCATTGTTTTTTACCGCTGAGTAAAACTCTAATGTGTATATGTTCCACACCTTTTTTAACCATTCTTCTATTGAGGGGCACCTAGGCTGTTTCCAGGTTCTGGCTATTACAAATAGTGCTGCTATGAACATAGTAGAACAAATGCTTTTGTAGTATGTTCGGGAATCTTTAGGGTATATTCCCAAGAGTGGAATTGCTGGGTCCTGAGGGAGGTTGACTCCCAGTTTCCTGAGAAACCGCCACACTGATTTCCACAGTGGCTGCACGAGTTTGCATTCCCACCAACAATGGATGAGTGTTCCCCTCACCCCACAACCTCTCCAGCATAGGCTATCATTGGTGTTTTTGACTTTAGCTATTCTGACAGGTGTGAGATGGTATCTCAAAGTGGTTTTGATTTGCATTTCCCTGATCGCTAAGGAGGTTGAGCATGACCTTAAGTGTCTTCTGGCCATTCGAAGTTCATCTGTTGTGAATTCTCTGTTAAGTTCAGTACCCCATTTTTTAATTGGGTTAATTAGAGTTTTAGTGCCTAGTTTCTTGAGTTCTTTGTATATTTTGGAGATCAGACCTTTGTCTGATGAGGGGTTGGTGAAGATCTTCTCCCAGTCAGAAGGCAGCCTTTTTGTCCTACTGACAGTGTCCTTTGCTTTACAGAAGCTTCCCAGTTTCAGTAGATCCCATTTATTCATTGTTTCTCTTATTGTCTGTGCTGCTGGGGTCCTGCTTAGGAAGAGGCCTCCTGTGCCTAAATCTTGTAGACTACTTCCCACTTTCTCTTCTATCAGGTTCAAAGTGGACGGATTAATGTTGATGTCTTTAATCCATTTGGACTTGATTTTTGTGCATGGTGATAGATATGGATCTACTTTCATTTTTTTACAGGTTGACATCCAGTTATGCCAGCACCATTTGTTAAAGATGCTTTCCTTCTTCCATTGTATACCTTTAGCTCCCTTGTCGAAAATTAGGTGTTCATAAGTTTGTGGGTTAATATCTGGGTCTTCTATTCGATTCCATAGGTCGACTTCTCTGTTCTTATGCCAATACCAAGCTGTTTTCAATACTGTAGCTCTATAATAGAGTTTGAAGTCAGGGATGGTAATGCCTCCAGAAGTTCTTTTATTGTATAAGATTGTTTTGGCTATCCTGGGTTTTTTGTTTTGCCATATAAACTTGATTATTGTTCTCTCAAGGTCTGTGAAGAAGTTTGATGGGATTTTGATGGGGATTGCATTGAATCTATAGATTGCTTTTGGTAGAATTGCCATTTTTACTATGTTGATTCTCCCAATCCAAGAGCAGGGGAGGTCTTTCCATTTTCTGGTATCCTCCTCAATTTCTTTCTTCAAAGACTTAAAGTTTTTGTCAAATAGGTCTTTCACTTCCTTGGTTAGAGTAACCCCAAGATATTTTATGCTATTTGTGGCTATCATGAAAGGTGATGTTTCTCTGATTTCCCTCTCTGCTTCTTTATCCTTTGTGTATAGGAGGGCCACTGATTTTTTGGAGTTGATCTTGTATCCTGCCACGTTACTAAAGGTGTTTATCAGCTGTAGGAGTTCTTTGGTAGAGTTTTTGGGGTCACTTATGTAAACTATCATATCGTCAGCAAATAACGAAAGTTTAACTTCATCCTTTCCAATTCGAATCCCCTTGATCTCCTTATGTTGTCTTATTGCTATTGCTAGAACTTCAAGCACTATATTGAAGAGGTATGGAGAGAGTGGACAGCCTTGTCGCGTTCCTGATTTTAGTGGAAAGGCTTTGAGTTTCTCTCCATTCAGTTTGATGTTAGCTGTCGGCTTGCTGTATATTGCTTTTATTATATTTAGGTATGATCCTTGTATCCCGAGTCTCTCCAACACCTTTATCATAAATGGGTGTTGAATTTTGTCAAATGCTTTTTCAGCATCTAGTGAGATGATCATATGGTTTTTTTCTTTCAGTTTATTTATATGATGGATTACATTGATAGATTTGCGTATGTTGAACCAGCCCTGCATCTCTGGAATGAAGCCGACTTGATCATAATGGATAATTTTTCTCATGTGCTCTTGGATTCGGTTTGCCAGTATTTTATTGAGAATTTTCGCGTCGATGTTCATGAGTGAGATTGGCCTGTAATTCTCTTTCTTGGTTGTGTCTTTGTGTGGTTTTGGTATTAGGGTAACTGTAGCTTCATAAAAGGAGTTAGGCAATGACTCTTCTGTTTCTATATTGTGGAATACGTTAAGGAGTATAGGTATTAGCTCTTCCTGGAAGTTCTGGTAGAATTCTGCATTGAAACCATCTGGTCCTGGGCTTTTTTTGGTAGGGAGATTTTTGATAACAGCTTCTAATTCTTCGCGACTAACAGGTCTATTTAGATTGTTCACCTGTTCTTGGTTGAACTTTGGTATATGGTACTTATCTAAAAAAATGTCCATTTCTTTTACATTTTCCAACTTTGTGGCATATAAACTTTCATAGTAAGATCTAATGATTCTCTGAATTTCCTCTGTGTCTGTGGTTATGTCCCCCTTTTCATTTCTGATCTTATTAATTTGCATGTTCTCTCTCTGCCGTTTGATTAACTTGGCTAGGGGTTTGTCAATCTTGTTGATTTTCTCCAAGAACCAGCTTTTTGATTCATTGATTCTTTGGATTGTTTTCTGTGTTTCTATTTTGTTGATTTCAGCCCTCAGTTTGATTATTTCCAGTCTTCTAGACCTCCTGGGTGAATCAGCTTCTTTTTTTTCTAGATCTTTCAAGTGTGCTGTTAAGTCTCCAATGTGTGCTTTCTCAGCTTTCTTTAATTGGGCACTTAGTGCTATGAACTTTCCTCTTAGCACTGCTTTCATAGTGTCCCATAGGTTTGAGTATGTTGTGTCTTTGTTTTCATTAAATTCAAGGAAGAGTTTAATTTCTTTCTTTATTTCTTCCTTGACCCAGGGGTGATTTAGTAGTTGACTGTTCAGTTTCCATGAGTTTGTTGGCTTCCTGGGGGGAGCATTGTTGTTGAATTCTAATTTTAGTCCATGGTGATCTGACAAGACACAGGTGGTTACTAATATTTTTTTGTATCTGTGGAAGTTTGCTTTGTTACCGAGTATGTGGTCAATTTTCGAGAAGGTTCCATGAGCTGCAGAGAAAAAGGTATATTCTTTCCTATTTGGGTGGAGTGTTCTATAGATGTCTGTTAAGTCCATTTGATTCAATACCTCCAATAGATCTCTCAATTCTCTGTTTGGTTTCTGTCTGATTGACCTGTCCATTGGTGAGAGAGGAGTGTTGAAGTCTCCTACTATTAGCGTGTGTGGTTTGATGACTGCCTTGAGTTCTAGGAGAGTTTCTTTTACATATGTGGGTGCCTTTACATTAGGGGCATAGATATTCAGGATTGAGACTTCTTCCTGATGAGTTGTTCCTGTTATGAGTATGAAATGTCCATCTCCACCTCTTCTGATTGATTTTAGTTTGAAGTCGATTTTGTTAGATATTAGAATGGCCACACCCGCTTGTTTCTTAGGTCCATTTGCTTGGAAAACCTTTTCCCAACCCTTTACCCTGAGTAGGTGTCTGTCTTTGTGGTTGAGGTGTGTTTCTTGTAAACAGCAGATTGTTGGATCCTGTTTTCGTATCCAATCTCTAAGTCTGTGCCTCTTTATAGGTGAATTGAGTCCATTGATATTAAGAGATATTAATGACCATTGGTTGTTGACTCCAGTCATTTTTTTTTTGAGGGGTAATAGAGTGTATGAGTTTTCCTTCTTTGAATTGTGCTAGTGAAGGGTCGCTAGATGTCTGAATTATTGTAGTCAGTGTTGGCATTGTTGGATTCCTTGGGATGTAATTTTCCTTCTAGTATTCTCTGTAAGGCTGGATTAGTAGTTACGTATTGTTTAAATTTGTTTTTATCTTGGAATATTTTGTTTTCTCCGTTGATAGTGAACGAAAGCTTGGCTGGGTAAAATAGTCTGGGCTTGCATCCATGGTCCCTTAATTTCTGCAGTACCTCTATCCAGGACCTTCTGGCTTTCATGGTTTCTATAGAGAAGTCTGGTGTAAGTCTGATAGGTTTACCTTTATAGGTTACTTGACCTTTTTCCTTTGCAGCTCTTAATATCCTTTCTTTAATCTGACTGCTTTGTGTTTTGATTATTATATGGCGAGGGGTTGTTTTTTTCTGATCCAACCTATTCGGTGTTCTGTATGCTTCTTGCACCTTCATAGGAATATCCCTCTTTAGGATGGGAAAGTTTTCTTCTATAATTTTGTTGAATATATCTTCTGGACCTTTGATATGCAATTCTTCTCCTTCTTCTACTCCTATTATTCTTAGATTTGGTTTTTTTATTATGTCCCATATTTCCTGAATGTTTTGTGATGAGAATTTGTTGGATTTGCTGTTTTCTTTGGTCAGGGCGTTTATTTTCTCTATGGTGTCTTCATAATCTGAGATTCGTTCTTCTATCTCTTGTATTCTATTGGTTAAGCTTGATTCTGTAGTCTCCGTTCGTTTACCTACATTTTCCATATCCAGTCGGCCCTCGGCTTGTGTTTTCCTCACTGCCTCCATTTCAGTTTTCAATTCTTGAACTGATTCCATTACCTGTTTGATTGCTTTTTCTTGGTTTCCCAGGGTATCATTTACGAATTTACTCATTTCTTCAACCTTTTTGTTATATTTGTCTTCCATATCTTTACTCATTTCTTCCATCTTTCTGTTAAATTTGTCTTCTATTTCTTTAAGTGAGTTATTCATACCCTGTTTAAGAGACTCTATTGCTTTCATAATGACACTGTTTTCCACTTCTTCCGGAATAGGGCGTTCCAGTCCTTCTGTCGTAAGATCGTTGGGATCTGGTGTTTTCATGTTGTTTTTCAGGTTGTTGGAGGAATTCTTGCCTTGGCGCCTGCCCATCTCTTCCTTCAGATGCTCTCCGATGGCTCTTCCCTCCGCTGGGTCTTCTTCTACTGGATTAGTGTCCCTTGCTATCCAGGAATCACTTTGCCTGCAGTCTTAGCTTGCTGCAGGCCGGCTATCAGAACACCGGGACTCCCGTCCCTTTGCACTCACCGCCTCCACCCCGGCTGAGATGGAGGAATTTAAGCCCCGAAAGAGGGAGAGAGGAGGGGAGGGGTGCAAGGCCGAAAGCTGGGATGGCGTAGCAGGAGAGAGAGATTAGCTGGGGGAAGCTGCCCCTATGGGGCAGCCGGGAGATAAGGATGGCGGGAATACCGTGGGTACCTAACCGGGCTAGTATGGCGGTCAACACACTCACCCCCTCCACAGGATCAGAGCCCCTCGCTGTCCAGAAGTCTCCGTGCCTGCGGTCTTAGCTTGCTGCAGGCCGGCTATCAGAACACCGGGACTCCTGTCCCTTTGCACTCACCGCCTCCACCCCGGCTGAGATGGAGGAATTTAAGCCCCGAAAAAGGGAGAGAGGAGGGGAGGGGTGCAAGGCCGAAAGCTGGGATGGCGTAGCAGGAGAGAGGGATTAGCTGGGGGAAGCTGCCCCTATGGAGCAGCCGGGGAGATAAGGATGGCGGGAATACCGTGGGTACCTAACCGGGCTAGTATGGCGGTCAACACACTCACCCCCTCCACAGGATCAGAGCCCCTCGCTGTCCAGAAGTCTCCGTGCCTGCGGTCTTAGCTTGCTGCAGGCCGGCTATCAGAACACCGGGACTCCCGTCCCTTTGCACTCACCGCCTCCACCCCGGCTGAGATGGAGGAATTTAAGCCCCGAAAAAGGGAGAGAGGAGGGGAGGGGTGCAAGGCCGAAAGCTGGGATGGCGTAGCAGGAGAGAGGGATTAGCTGGGGGCGAGAATTTTAAATATTTAAATATTTACGTGGGCAAACCAGAGCTGGCGGGATTTTAAGTATTAACCTGAATTTTCATAGATTTCTCCTTGAACACTTATTATTCATACCATAGTGTCAATTAACAGGTAGATATAAACTCATTTAATAGAACTGTTCAAGTTGTTAAGCCCAATTGTTCATGTATTTCTCAGAAAAATCAATCGGCATATTAGTAATGTTTGGGCCTAGCCCAGTGTATAGTACCTTTCTGTTTACTGGCTGTCCTTCTTTAATGTGGTTCTCTAACACATTGTCGCAGGTTCTACATCTACTAAGAACAGGTTATTCTTCAACTGAGTATAGATGGGTAGAATCATTGTTTGGTCAGGGATGGGTTCTTTCCAAAGCTCGGAACAAGGATCTAGATCACATATTAATGTTTGGAGGTTGCCTCCTCTAAGGACCCCCATCACTTATATAGAATACATAATTTATTCGGTTTTATAACTTATCTAAGCTATCTAGCCTTGCTTTTAGCTCTCCTATCTTTAAAATTCTGTCATTTAAAAACATTCTTATGCACCAGCAATGGTTTTATTCTTACATCTAACATTTCTTTATATTCCTTCCTACTCTCTTTTATTTTCTGTTTCTTTCCTTTTTCTTATTTCCCTCTTTCCTCCTTTGTTCCTTCATTCCTTCCTTCTTTCCTTCCTTCCTTCCTTTTTTTCATTTCTTTCATACAAGATATATATTAGAGTAATTTTAACACTTTGTACAGACAGGTAGAGAACAGTGTGGTGGGTGGGCCATTCAGATCCAGTTTGTAGAATGTGAGATTTTTCTTCGAGGTTTCAGGGAAAGGGGAGTGTTATAACATGTGACCTGATAGTCTGCAGTGTTTCTTTGCAGCCCTGCTGTCTCTGAGAACTGGCGTGCAGAGGTAGTGGGTTTTCTTTGATCTGTATAAAAAATGAGCTCTGAGGGTGGGCAGATGTAAAGGCAACACTTTCAGACCAGTGTTTGGAACAAGAAGAAAATTTCCCCTTGATTTCATCAGCAACACAGCTCATACCTGTGTGCTGAAATTTCTGTGTATTTTAGGTACTTCTGTGAAGTTAATTAAACAGCACTTCTTTTTAAATGTAAAAATAGCAACTTAGTCATAGTACTCTTGAATAAAGAAGGGTGGATATTACAAAGGAAAAATAAACCTTTAAAATTTAATTATAGGAGTTACAGAGATGGCTTAGTGGTTAAGTACACTTAAGTATACTTGCAAATCCTCTGGAGGACTAGAATTAAGTCCTATAACCTGTATTAGATGGCTTACAATGGCCTCTAAATCTAGCTTTAGGAAATTTGATATCTTCTTGTTTCATGGATATCTGGATATGTGTGACGTAAAAAGTAAATATATGAACACATACACATTAATAAATTAGCAAAGAATAAAATTCATGTTATATTTATAGCTAGAAGATAATTAATTAGGCCAAATAAGAATAAAGTTAACTGGACTATTATTGGTTTCAGTTACTATTCTTTTATATCAATAACTTATTATTTAAACCATAAAAAATGCTTCTATAGTTTTATTTACTAGTTATATAATGGAAGTCCATAGCATATACCTTCAAATAAGAAACAATAAAAATTAAGGAACAAGTAAGAATCAGCTGGTTTTCTTTGCTTATTGAGATCTTTGTCCTAAACTGAAACACGCCAAATTTAATGGAATTTAGCATATGTAAGTGCTAAGAATCTGGAAATTTCTAAATTCTTAGTTTGGGCAATTGGTGTTGGCAAACAGTCAAACTTTTAATGTTCTTCCGGCTTTCATGTGATTTTCTCTTGTGATTTGTCTCAAGCGTCTATGCTTATAGTTCTTATAATATGGATATAGCTAAGATCAAAGAGTAGATATCTCAAGAGAGAAAGTAGAAATTGTGTTCTGTTTTTGATGAGCTAGCTTTATACAATACATGGTGATGCTTCTACCAAACTCTGCTCGAGGTAATTAGGAAGCCCCAAGTGGCTCAAGGAAGAAGACCCTAACATGGAACATCAAGGTTAAATTGCTAATAAGAGCATATAGAATAGAAGATATTTTGTCAGACAATTTTTGACAAATGTAACTGAAACTTTTATTTTCTCACTTGAGAATATTCCTTTCAGTATTCTTAAAACCCAAAGGCATTTTCAGCACATGTGTACAAAATCTAGACTCAACAGAGTACTTTTATGCATATATCATAGCAGATACAAAAGGTAGTGTGTTCACTAAATATACTCCTAATACTAGAACAAACTTTTAAAGGTTTTCACATCCCTTAATTTTCTATGTATGTATGTATGTATATATCATACATATATATCCTGTAATTCATATATTTATATGCATGTCTTCTTAATTGTTTGTATATATATATATATATATATATATATATATATACACACACATGTTTGAAACCCAGACAAAGTCACATTGTTGAGACTGTGTTGATATGCTCTGACCCTATTCTTCCAACTTTTCTTCAATAATCCCTTAGCAACTAAATCTGTAACAGTGTTAATGATCTGTTTATAAAAAGATTTATATAATTGCCACGAGGTTTGGCATTTGTTATACCATACCGGTGGCGGAGTTCTTTTAATCTTTGTCTTTTTATCTTTTATTTAAATTTATAATAACCTAGAAAGCACATGACATTTTATCTTTGTTCCTTGGAACTAGATTAAAAGTTACCGCTGTTCCAGGAGCTTGTGTCTCTGTGGATACAAGATAGACTTAAAGGAGACTTAGAGGTGTTTAACAGTTGGAAGGCCAACACTCAATATTTATCCTGAAGTTGCCATGGTTACTAATGCAGGCAGAATTTGCTGAACAAGTTCAAATTAGAGATGGCCATCAAAGCACAGGGGGTCTCATTAATGGTTTTGAAAATTAACCACAGTGAAAATTAGTGACTGAATGTGCTATCTTGATTTTCTTTTCTGTTGCTCTCAATAAGATAAGTGAGACTATTTAGGAAAATATACATGTGAGCAGATATAATTTTGATAAGTGTCATTTTTAGTGTTAATGAGAAGGCAGAAAGAAAACTATTTCATTCTTAGTATCATTTGAAAACATTGATGGAATTCACTTTTCACCTTTATTCTGGTTTTGTCATGAGGTATTTACTCTTACTTATATTGTAGAAATTTTAATAGTCTTATCAGTTAACAATGAAAGTTTTATTTGTTGAAATAATGTAATTTCATTATTACATTTTCTTATGTGCATATAACGTGCTTTGATTATATGCACAACTTCTTCATATACTATTGTTTAAATATATCTAGTCTTATAATTGTCTGCTATTAATATAGTGTTTATATTCTTTAAATATTACTACAGTCCTGTAATACACAGTAAACATCACTGGCAAATATGTATCTGAGTACATATGAATGGACGTGGATGCTGTATCCAATAGTGTTAATCGGTATGAAAGGGAATTGCTGCTTCCACAGTTCACCTATCCTTACACATGTTTAAGGATATTTACTCATTTCTTAAATTTTAAATAGTCATAATGATTTTTTAAAAAAATATTTCAATTGGTTGTTCCCAAGAATATGAATATAACTGTACATTCACTAATTTATTTTTTAGTAACTTTAATTGGTAATGACTGAATAATTGAAAGCTACCAGTAGCTAAAAGAGAAGAATCATGTGATTTTACCTAAAAGTGAAGAACAACATCTAAAAACCCTCACTCACCTGAAGCTCTACCTTCAACCGTGATTTATTTGATAAACTGTGCAATTTAGATCTCGGTCATCCTATTTTCTTCTTGCTTTCTTAGATGATAAATTTTCAAGGAGACTGTTTGTGTCTTGAGAAATAGTAGTTATAGATTTCTAAGTGACACTTTTGATTTACACAATATCACAAGATCACCCCAGACCACTTACATAATAATATATTGGTGAATTTTACATTTTCTTGAAAAGTGGGTGATAGTCTCCTTTATATAATATTTATCTAGTAGTTTCCATTTTTCGAATAACCACATGCTTTCAGTTATAATACGTCAACTTTACTCAATCCCTTTCAGCTATAATCATTGAAGAAACCCTGTTCATCTTATGATGAATTTGCATTCTGTCTTCCCAGTACCATACTAGATATGTGAATAATTAGTCTTTAACAACTTGTGGGAAAGAGAAACCATAGGTAGATTCACTTCATTTGATTAGATAAAGCAACAATTACATTTTCAAAGGTGTTGATATTTTTTTCATTTACAATGCTTATGTAGAGACCCCAGGAAATATAGTTAATGGTATTGTAATATGGCAAGTACTTTAAGCACTGTCTCTTATATAAACACTTTGTGTGAGATGTCTGATTTTCCAAAACTGAACACTATTATTAAAATTATCTTGCTTGCTTTGGTACAAACTATAGTGTCTTTTCGCAGGATAGTATACATTCTTGGTTAGTTCTATGCCTATGTACACACCATTTAAACAGAAACCTACACATCATTCTTCGTCACTGACTGTAAAAGGCACCGTAGAAACTTGAGATTTCCTTTTCTCCACTTATTTGCTAAACAAATGAATATTTTCCTTCCCCTTTCTGATATTATATTGCCTGTTATATTAAAAGCAGATTCAGCTGGGAATATTTTTACTCTCTGGGACTAAATGTCAAAATTGCAAATGTGGAACTGTCTAAAGTAATGCTCATGAATAACCCTGTTGGACAAAACAGCACATCTCTGATGTCTAAGGAGTAACTGTAGAGTACTGCAAAGACAAACATAACTTTAAAGGGCTACTGTAGTGTCATTCCTGGGTTGGAGAGATGCTCTCTGAAGAAAAGTATTTCCATTTTAAACTTCGAGGAGTGTGTAGTTTCTGTAGTAATAGGGGAGATAAAGATGCTCATTAAGAAACAGTTTTTAAACTTAGAATGAAAAAAATCCTCATGAAATGTAAGTTCTAACTCCTTAGTATGTTTTACTCTATAACACAGCGTTGTTATCAAAAAAATATATGAAACTGTAGCGATTGTGACATGCAAATGAATGTCGTGCAATTTCACATGGAAAGAAACATATTTTACAAAAACATGAGCATTTTGTGTATTATTATATTTCTTGTCATTATTTTTATTCAATGAGCCAAAACATCTCAATATTAATGTTAATTTAAAAAAGCAACACTTAAAATGTTCATTTTCATAATTCAAGTATTGATCCTAGTTTAGTAGATCCAACACAAAGTTGATCATGATTTTAAGATAATAAATCAATAGAATTAAAAGAAAAAAAGGAAAACTTATTATTTGCTATCATATAAAGGAATATATCAATAAGTTTGACTTTAGATAATTAGTTTCTCAAAGTTTATTTCAACTAGTCTGGAGAAGTGCTGAATGATTCATTATTTTGAATTTATACATGCATTTTGGGATAAAAACAAAAGTGCACACATTAAATAGCTACTAAATAAAACTGGCTACATGTTTACATTGCATCATCATGGATTTATGCTCATTGTCAGCCATCTATAACAGTGCTCATCCTTTACAATAGAAATATTGAAAAATTTGATTGCTGTTTTGTGAAATTATGATTTATATAGTCATTCTAGTGCTCAGTTGTATGCCAGACTTTCTTGACCTATCTAGCAAGATAATTAATCATGGTTTTTCCAGAAGTAAAACAGATACAAAGCTGATAGTGTTCTTGTTCCATCTGGATAATCAGAACAAAATCCAGAGCACAGGTCAAAAGGGACAACTTGAAATATAAGACAAAGAAAAGTAACTTTGATAGGTAAAACTACAGTATTTTTGACATATCACTCTGTATGGTCATGGGAAATGTTGGACTGAACATTTGGAATCCTCTTTACTTTGCAGGAGTACACAGCTAACACCACACTACACTGAATAAACCTAGTAGATTTTTCTTGGGGAGCAGCAAAAAGACATAGAAATACATTCCTACCACTTATAGTTGGTACAGCAAGAGAATATTTAGCCAGAGCCATTGGGTAAATGGGAAACATTGTTAAGAAGGAAAGAAACACTTAAGACCTGTTAATATAGAATAATGTATACATTAACTATCTAAACATTTTCAAACAACTTCAAAAATAATTCAGTTAAAAATGGACAAGTGAGTTTATATCTAGAACCCAGATTCTAGCTGTCTCTGCCTGCCTTCCAGAAACCAGGTTATACCTTCTCCCCTTCCCTAGTCCTTGAAGTCTCTCTACAAGAATAATAAGCAAATTTTATGTTGCTTGCAAGTGTGGTCCTGTTAGTAGCTGTGAGCAAGTCCAGCTCAGCTGAAAATCAGACCCAAAGAATCCCTGAAATATAACATACTGGGTGCTCACTCCTGAATCCTAAGAAAGGACACATGATATACAACCTTTTCATGCACCTAAAACTCGTGAAAATTAGAAAAACTCCCTATGTTCTTTGATACACAAAGGTTTATCTCTTTCCCTTCAGCAGCCCCATCATTCTTCTGTGATGGTGATTTCCCCTGAAAAAGCTTTCCATCAATACTGATGGGTGTATCTTTTTGACTCTGGTCCCCACCATAATGCCCTATGTTAATGAGAACTATACCTCTCATAATGAATCCATTTCGGTTTCCTTTCTCCAATCCACCCTCTTTTATTGCTTTGCAATAGAAATGTTGCCCACTCTCTCTCACCTCCCTAAACTAAACAATGAACAAAGAATAAAATAGAGCCATTGTTATGAGCTGGGAAGGGAAATAGTAGATGAAAAGAAAAGGGAGAACGAGTTGGAAAAACTTGATCAATGTATAGTATGAAAATTTCACAGTTTAGCACATTGATTTGCACAATTATCCTTTTTATTTTTTCGATGTTTCTTTTATGGCAGTGGTAAAACCTTGTTTTTCTTTTTCATGAGGGCTCAGATTTAGTCATTAGTGCAGAATCATGTGGACTGTTTTGCAAAAAATTAGAAAGAAAAACAATGAATGTATAAGTAGGGTAGTCTTAAAACACGTTATCAGCCAACTTGAAAATCACAGCTTCTTTTAAAATATAATGCAGTGAGAAAAGAATTAACCTCTTGTCCTGCCTCTGCTACTGCAGATTCTCACCCTCAACTTTATTCAATTCTGATATGTAGAAACACATCCTACTGCACTCTGGTGTTCCTTCAATGTGCTTAATTCTCTGTTGTTGACTTAATAGAACAATAAAGAGTCAGGGCAGGAAAATAATATTCAGTTTTTGTTCTTTTCCGTCAGTCTTCCTTTTACAAAATTATACAAACTGTAGTATTTTCTTCCTATCTGAAAACATTACTCTGTGCTTTAATGTATACTGAGCAATATAGAATGTATATTATTGAAATATTTTAATATAGTTGACATTTTATCAATATTTTTAAATCACAAAACACGAACTAGTGTTACATGAACAATGATCATAAATAGACAAGAAAATAATGTAATTCCTTGCTTTTCAGAGATTATTAAATGCTTAATGAAAAATAATCATCCCTGTTCAATGTATCCATATTTGTAAGGGCTTATAATTTTGATGAATACATAAATGAATAAGCCATTTTAAAGTATCACAACTTTATTACTTTCATCAATTTATTATTTTTGAAATTTTGTTTGCCTAACTGTCATTTTGAATAAGGTGAAAAGAAAACTATTAGAACACTCAGGATTTCTTTTAGCAAATGGACCCCTTCTTAATTAAGCTACCAGTGGTGTGACATCATTCTTGGAAGTTATTCAATTTTTGCACAGATGATTTATATTACACCATAAGAGCATTAAAATGCTCATTTTTAAATTCACTGTACTGGCATTATTTTCTCCATTTTAACTCAATATTTCCAAAACTTTTAAATGCTAAGGATAATCGAACATGATTTATATTATTCAGAATATTCACTTTGAAGATCTGAAGACTGGGGGTTTGCTAGATACTGAATTGCTCTATCTGTATATAATTTTATCCTTTTCATTTAAACTGACTAATGATAATAGGATATAAATATTATTGAATATTATTTTTATCAAGGAGGAAAATCTTAAGTTATACAAACTCACTGCAAGTAAGTTACTGTATTCTGCTTTCTTGTCCTAGTTTTATTTTCATATTTACCTCAAATTTTTCTTTTGGAAATTTATAATGAACCACACTGATCATTTAAATTGTGTTTCTCTTCCAAAAATAATCAGGTACCCAGGGTACTCAACCAAACATGGCATAACAAGTTTCAATAAGACTAATTACAAAACCTCAAGAAGTTAAATTTAAACAATATCTATCCCCAAACCTGCTCTACAGAAGGTACTAAAAGGAAAACTCCAATCCAAGGAAGGTAACTTCACCCACAAAACACAAGAAATAAAAAAAAATCTCACACCAGCAAAGCCAAAAGAATGGAAACACACACATACACAAATTTGCTTATACGCATGTACTCACAGGAACAACCAATAATACCAATAACAAAACAACCAGAATTAACAGTCATTGTTCATTGAAAATTCTAAATATCAATGGAGTAAATTTCCAAATTAAAGACTAACAGAATGGATGGGAAAACAACATCCATCCTTTGACTGCATATAGGAAGTACATCTCAATATCGAGGATTGTCATTACCTCAGAGTAAAGTGTTGGGAAAAGATTTTCCAAGCAATTGGACTTAAGAAACAAGCTGGTGTAATTGTTCTTATATCTACCAAAATAAAATTCAAACCAAAATTAACCTAAGAGAGATGGGGAAGGACACTTCAGAGTTATCAGAGGAAAAAAAAAAAACGACATTTTTCTTTACCTTTTCATCAGAAGTCACTAATGGCCACAGATAAGTGCAGTTCTTTCCCTCGGCAAAGACGCTTCTCTTCTCAGCATACAAAGAGCATTACAGAAAACCACAAGTGGTCAGCAAACAATGCTGCTAATAAGGCGCCAACCTGCAATTGATATATGTACAGTATAACACATGCGCCTAGGCTAATGGAATAATGTAGAACAGATGGTACACACATGCATATTGTACAAATACATAAAGATAAACTGGAGTGTGTTTGCTTAATATATGTGTGTTTTATTTTATATGTTATTTATAAAATGTATATTATTCAATGTATATGTGTGTGTGTGTACATATATATTACTTCAAGGCTGACCACCTGTTGTGGGATAATAATTAGTCTTAGCCCTAAGGAATACTCATTCAAAATTGTAATATCCACAGGAACGCTACACATACCGTGAGGTTTTATCTCCTAGAAATGCCATTTCTAGAAGAAATGTCAAGGAAGATACATTCTTGTTATCTCAGCAATATGTCTACTGACACAAGACCTGAACAGTGACAACACAATAGACATGCTAAAATAGGTGAGGAAAATCTCCAGGGTCCTCAACTCTAGACAAGAATCAACAGGCAGCTAGTGACTCTTAAGAGATGGTGATAGAGTATTTCTCAGTGATAAGGCAAATTAATATCCATAGCAAATGGTCATTCTTAAAGTCTCACACAAACACACACACACACATGATATGTATGTATTATTTATTATATACTGTTATATATTTATCATATATATGAATAAATAATATTAAATATATACCAGTTTATATTATATATATTTATGTAATATGTGTTTATTTGTATAAATAATTAAACAGAAGTAGGCTATGAATTTGAGAACTTAGAGGAAGAAAGGATAAGGTGGCAAATGATATGTTTCAGTTTTGATTAAATAAAATTAATTTTTAAAAATGTAAATAAGGTCACAACAATGCAAATAAAATGTCTTATGATGATTTGTTCAGATTGTTGGGAGCACAAATACCATGTACAAAGACTTTCTTGCTAACTTACTGGGATGGAATAAAGACTATTTCAGAGTTGTTTCCCAATGTGTTTGTTTTGGAATAACCTTTATGAAAAACACATAAAATAGTATCAAATAGAAATTCAGATACCTTTTCTTTTGCAAAAGAATTAAAAGAATTGCATTTGAATGGTATGTTTGATGTTCCTATTGGAATCATAATTATTATTATCATTAATAAAATACTTATGAAATCTTGTTCAGCCCTATGAATAAAATACAGTAAAATAAGTCTCACATAAGAAAAAAAAGGAGTGTAGTGTTTTTTAAGGATAGTGTTGCCTAAGTTAATGAATAAACGAATAACATTTTGAACTTAAGTAACTATAAAGTGAACAAAGTAAATGACAGATGGGAAAAGGAAGAAAAATCTAACAAAAATATTGGTGCTAGAGGAGGCAAATCTACAATGGACATCGGTATTGTGGATGTGAAAATGGAGAGAACTGAGATGACATGAGAAGAAAATTGGGAGAATTGAAATAAAAATGTGACAAAATGGCCAATTCTGATAGGATACTCTATTTTTTACATTTTGAATGTTTAGAAATAAAGGAAAAAAAACCAGCCTACAAACCACAATCCCAGAGAACTTAGACAAGAGAACTTGACTTACATAGATTTAATCTACATGGGAAGTAGTAAAAGACAAGATCTCCTGAGTTAATTGGGAGCATGGGGATCTTGGGGGAGGGTTGAAGGAGGGAGGAAACAGGGGTGGATGGTAACAGAGAAAAATGTAAAGCTCAATAAAAATCAATAATAAAAGAGAAATAACTCTAGTAACTGCACAGAGGAGGAGGAAAAGTTGGTGCACTGACCAACCTAGCTATGATCCAGAACCAGAATCAGGGTTATCAGTTAGTCCACTCCAACATCCACCTAATAAATGAAGTTCAGCAGAGTATGCAAAGGGAACAGATGTATAAATCCAAAGCTGCTGGATCTTTATGACACAAGACAGCAATAATGTATGTATCCAGAAGACTCAGTGAGGGTGCAGCATTGATAGTCTATCAGAAGCCAGAAGCCTAGAGCCAGATCAACAATCTATTGCAAAAAAACACAAGTAGGGGCTGAGGAGCATACTGTATGACTCACTGGGCCACAATACAACTTCCACACTGAGATTTTTTGTTTGTTTGTTTTCTGTTATGCTTTTAACTTTTGTTTTGTTTGGGGGGGCAGGTGAGGTTGCATTGGCTCAGGGCAGAGGCAAAGGGACAGGGAGATGAGTAGGATCAGGAAGCAAGATTTAAAATCAACAGAGAATAAATAAAAAGTTTTAAAGGAAAAAAAAAAGAGTAACTTGACTGTGAGGTGTTAGCTGATGTCCGTTTCTCTGTGATGAATTTTTTTACTTCCCTGTGAAGCTGGAGCCGCTTTCACCCTTGTCTCACTTTCCTCGCATGTGTTGTTGGATTCACCTTCACAGAGTGAAATTCTTCACTGAGTCCTCCAGCCGCTTCCACACCATCCTGGTAAACTCATTCCATTTGCACTTGCGAAACTTCCAGCATTATCAACTTTTCATTTCTTTTCTGCATGCTCATTCCCAATGGTAAACTCTTCATTTGATTATCCATATTCTCAAATGTCCCGTGATTTTATCAGCAGAACACAGGGAGATAATACATTTAGATGACTCTCTTCATAAAAACTATATAATATACACAAAATGACTGTTATCTAATATCAAAATAAGGATATGTTCATGTACTGTTCATGATCTACATCTCACATTTAGCTTGAAATTAAGTTGAGTGAAGAGCAGCGAGCAAAATTTCTCCTGAAGAAGTTACCTAATTATGGCTCAGTTTTTAATGATGTTTTCCCTAGACTAATTTATCTAAATGAGAGAATAGGAAGATCATGGTGAGTTCAAATCAAGACAAACTGACAGAAGGTGGGACATTTTACTGCAGTTGAAAAGCTGTTTACACACATTGGCATACACAGAACTGAAGCTCTAATATGATGTAGAAAAATAATCAAGTTTTTAACTGTTCATGGACAGCTACAAAATTAACAGAAGATATATTAACAATGATCTTTCTGTTGGCATAGGTTTTAGGCTAGACTGGTCATTGGTTTGCCACTCCCTCAATCTCTAAGCCACCTTACTCTAGAATATCCCATCAGCAGGACAGAGTGTAGGTTGAAGGTTATGTGACAGTGTTGGTTTCCTACTCCTTCCGTTTGGTCACAGGGCATGGTTATATATCTCATATTGCTTAGAGTTTTAGTTAGGTTATCTTTGCAGATTCCGGGAGATCACCTTAAATCAGGGACCCAAAAGATGTCCCAAAGACACAGGATAAAACCATATACAACTGGGGAAGAAAATGTCAATGCAATAATGCCTAACAACATTCTGCTATATTCATAGATTGGGGACTACATCAATTGTCATCAATTAGATCATCAATTAGATCATCAATTGTCATCGAACAGAGGATTCATCTAGCAATTGATGGAAAGAGATTCAGACCTACAGTCAAACATTACGCAGAGCTTTGGGGAATCCCTCCAAAAAGTGGAAAAACTGTAGGAGCCACAAGGGGTCACAGAACTGACAAACCTGGGCTCATAGGGGCCCACAGAGAATGGACCGACAACCAGGAACCTGCATAGGAGTAACCTAGGCACTCGCTTATATGTTATGGTTGTGAGGTTTGATCCTCCTATGGAACTCATAACACGTATCTCTGATTCTTTTTCTGGATTTTGGGACCCTGCTCTTCCTACCTGGTAGCCTTCCCCAGCTTTAATATATAGAGATGTGCTTAGTCTTCCTGCAACTTGATATGCCATGTTTTTTTTTTTTTATATTCATGGGAGTCCACCAATTCCTAAACAGAACAGAGGAGGAGTAGATTAGGGATTCTGAACACAGGGTGGTAGGGGGAGGACCTGGGAGGAAAGGAGTGATGGGAAACTTCAGTAGGAATGTTAAATAAATTTTATAAAAAATAGTGATCTTTCTGACTATTGAGTAATAGAATTAATTTTTATGTGTGTTGTTGGTTTTCATCATCATAAATTATTTAAAATTCTATTTTCTTTTTACTTTTCACTGGAAGAAATTATATAAATCTATGTTATCTACAATGATGTATCTGTTGGTATGTACATATAGTGGAATGACTAAGCCCAGCTAATAACATGAATCATTACATCACTGTCTGTGTGAATGTGAGTGTGTTCATGTGTGTGTTTGTCTCTGTGTATGCATGTATGTTGAGGTTACTATAAATCTACTGTGAGTTATTTCTATGTAAAGTCGTGTTCTGTTAAGATTTTTTTTTGACAACTTTTTTTTTTTTACCTAGAGAAGGAAGACTCTCCACTTAAGAATTACCTTAATCAGATGAACCTCCAACCATTTCTATAAGGATTTTTCTTGATTGGTGATTGACATACGAGTGTTCTGCCAACTGTGGTCATCACCAGCCTGAGGTAGGCGGCCTGAGCTGTGCAAGAAAGACAAGAAGTAAGGTAGAGAGCAATCTACTGAACAGCATGCCTCTGTGGGTTCTGCTTTAGTTCCTGCTTTGAATTCCTGCTCTGAGTTCCCTCAGTGACGGACTGAGACCTGGAAATGTAAGCTTCCCACCCTGAGCTGCTCTTGGACAGTCCTGTTATCACAGCAACAGAAAGCAAGGTAGCCACTTGGCCTAACGTTATATATGTTATATATGGCCTAATGTTATATATGTCACTGAGCTTACTCTTAGTCCACTGTCTCCTCAGGTCTCTAACCTTGAAGCATCTTGTACTCATTCCATTTCCTGTTCTTATTGGTTTCATATGTAAGTTACTGAGGTCTTTCTCTTTCTGTTCCTGCCTCAATTCACCTGAAGTCACTCAGCCTCTTTTATGACACTAACTTCTTTATTTGATGCCATGAAAAGTTAACATTATTCTAAAATACAATCTGCAAAATGAGATTACCTATCTGTAGCTGATTTTAACGTCAAGTGCCTCATTCCTGTCCTCATTTTTATCTTCTGGATGGCCCTTAAAGAAAGTTAAAACCTATCATAAAAGAGATATATGACACTAAGGATATTGAAATATTGTGAGAATAAAAATAAACTTGTAGAAAATTTAGTATTAGTGTGGAGAAATGACTGCCATAGCCAGTGACCATAAGTAAGAAAGACTATAATATAGAGATGGTAATATCTGCCATAGACAATCAGCACTGACTATGACTCACTTGTCAGTAGTATGCAAAGGAACTGCTCTTTATTATGTAAACTTGTACTCAGTTTGACAATGTTTAGGGGATTACATTTTTATTATTTATTACTTAATTTTTTAAAACTATTCTTTCTCAGTTTACATATCAATCCCAGTTCCCACTCTTTCCCCTCCTCCCACACTCTACCTCCTACCCCCCCACCACTATCCTCACTTACTTTGAAATTATCTATTTGTCTATTACATTTCTCATTATCTATTAAGGATAATTGAGTGCTTTCCTTTTAAGGGAAATATTGTGCTTTTGAGAAACAAAAATCTAACAATTTCAAAATTGCAATTATTTCTGATGCAGGAATGTATGAAAATTATAATAACATAAAGATAACAAAATAAATTATCTCTTTCAGAATCTAACTTGTATATACACTAGTGCTTATACACAAGTTGTAACATCATAATGATTCCCAATGATACCCATATCCTTATTCCTGTAATGTGTGAATATGTTACTTTTTCTTTTATTTAAATTTTTTTTTTTTTTTTAGTAAATTTTATTAAATTATAAAAGTTTCCATTTCCACCCCCCCTCCCAACACCCTCCCACTCCCCCTACTCCCCCTCCTCCTCCCTCTTCGTCCCCCAGGGCGGTCAGGGTTTCCTGCCCTGTGGGAAGTTCCAGTTCCTTCCCCCTCCCTCCAGGTCCAGGAAGGTGAGTGTCCAAACAGACTGGATCCCCAAAATCCATTATATGTAGAGGAAACAGGTCCCAGTGTCATAGTCAATGGCTTTTCAGAAAGACTTCGGGTCAGCCACAGTCAGAGAATCCGGCCAAATTCGGAGAGTCTGGTTAGATCACGTCCTCTTTCAGTCCCAGTCCAACTGGCCTTGGTAAACTCTCATCAGATCCGTTCCCTTGTATCAGTGGGTGATGGCATCCCTCGCAGTACTGACTTCGTTTTTCATGATCTTCCTCCTTCTGCTCCTCATTTGGACCTCGGGGGGCTCAGTCCCGTGCTGCAATGTGGGTTTCCGACTGTATCGCCATCCTTCGTCAGATGCAGGATCTATGGTGATAAGCAAAATATACATCAGTATGGACATGGGCCACGGCGGATTCAGGCACCCACTCCTCTGTCCAGAGAGCAATCTGGGGGATCTCTCCTTGGACCTGGGATCCCATATATACTCAAGTCTCCTGTAAACCCTAAAATGGGTCCCTTAGTTGAAATATAATCTTCCCTGATCCCTTGTTCATCCTTCCTCCCTCCCCCCCCATCCCAGGCCACCAAGCTTTCCCCTTTCTTCCCCTACTCCCTTCTCTCTAACCTTCTCCCCTTCCATCGACCCTCCCTCCCCCCCATGCACCCGAGGTTACCTGGGACTCTTGTCTATTTCCTACCTCCTGGTGGATAGCTAAATAATCTTCATCAGGTTCATCTTCTTATTTAGCTTCTCTAGGATCACGAATAATAGGCTCAAAGACCTTTAATTATGGTTAGAATCCACTTATGAGTGAATACATACCGTGTTCCTCTTTTTGGGACTGGCTTACCTCACTCAGTAAAGCGTTTTCTATTTCCATCCATTTGCATGCAAAATTCAAGATGTCATTGTTTTTTACCGCTGAGTAAAACTCTAATGTGTATATGTTCCACACCTTTTTTAACCATTCTTCTATTGAGGGGCACCTAGGCTGTTTCCAGGTTCTGGCTATTACAAATAGTGCTGCTATGAACATAGTAGAACAAATGCTTTTGTAGTATGATCGGGAATCTTTAGGGTATATTCCCAAGAGTGGAATTGCTGGGTCCTGAGGGAGGTTGACTCCCAGTTTCCTGAGAAACCGCCACACTGATTTCCACAGTGGCTGCACGAGTTTGCATTCCCACCAACAATGGATGAGTGTTCCCCTCACCCCACATCCTCTCCAGCATAGGATATCATTGGTGTTTTTGACTTTAGCTATTCTGACAGGTGTAAGATGGTATCTCAAAGTGGTTTTGATTTGCATTTCCCTGATCGCTAAGGAGGTTGAGCATGACCTTAAGTGTCTTCTGGCCATTCGAAGTTCATCTGTTGTGAATTCTCTGTTAAGTTCAGTACCCCATTTTTTAATTGGGTTAATTAGAGTTTTAGTGCCTAGTTTCTTGAGTTCTTTGTATATTTTGGAGATCAGACCTTTGTCTGATGAGGGGTTGGTGAAGATCTTCTCCCAGTCAGAAGGCAGCCTTTTTGTCCTACTGACAGTGTCCTTTGCTTTACAGAAGCTTCCCAGTTTCAGTAGATCCCATTTATTCATTGTTTCTCTTATTGTCTGTGCTGCTGGGGTCCTGCTTAGGAAGAGGCCTCCTGTGCCTAAATCTTGTAGACTACTTCCCACTTTCTCTTCTATCAGGTTCAAAGTGGACGGATTAATGTTGATGTCTTTAATCCATTTGGACTTGATTTTTGTGCATGGTGATAGATATGGATCTACTTTCATTTTTTTACAGGTTGACATCCAGTTATGCCAGCAAAATTTGTTAAAGATGCTGTCCTTCTTCCATTGTATACCTTTAGCTCCCTTGTCGAAAATTAGGTGTTCATAAGTTTGTGGGTTAATATCTGGGTCTTCTATTCGATTCCATAGGTCGACTTCTCTGTTCTTATGCCAATACCAAGCTGTTTTCAATACTGTAGCTCTATAATAGAGTTTGAAGTCAGGGATGGTAATGCCTCCAGAAGTTCTTTTATTATATAAGATTGTTTTGGCTATCCTGGGTTTTTTGTTTTGCCATATAAACTTGATTATTGTTCTCTCAAGGTCTGTGAAGAAGTTTGATGGGATTTTGATGGGGATTGCATTGAATCTATAGATTGCTTTTGGTAGAATTGCCATTTTTACTATGTTGATTCTCCCAATCCAAGAGCAGGGGAGGTCTTTCCATTTTCTGGTATCCTCCTCAATTTCTTTCTTCAAAGACTTAAAGTTTTTGTCAAATAGGTCTTTCACTTCCTTGGTTAGAGTAACCCCAAGATATTTTATGCTATTTGTGGCTATCATGAAAGGTGATGCTTCTCTGATTTCCCTCTCTGCTTCTTTATCCTTTGTGTATAGGAGGGCCACTGATTTTTTGGAGTTGATCTTGTATCCTGCCACGTTACTAAAGGTGTTTATCAGCTGTAGGAGTTCTTTGGTAGAGTTTTTGGGGTCACTTATGTAAACTATCATATCGTCAGCAAATAACGAAAGTTTAACTTCATCCTTTCCAATTCGAATCCCCTTGATCTCCTTATGTTGTCTTATTGCTATTGCTAGAACTTCAAGCACTATATTGAAGAGGTATGGAGAGAGTGGACAGCCTTGTCGCGTTCCTGATTTTAGTGGAAAGGCTTTGAGTTTCTCTCCATTCAGTTTGATGTTAGCTGTCGGCTTGCTGTATATTGCTTTTATTATATTTAGGTATGATCCTTGTATCCCCAGTCTCTCCAACACCTTTATCATAAATGGGTGTTGAATTTTGTCAAATGCTTTTTCAGCATCTAGTGAGATGATCATATGGTTTTTTTCTTTCAGTTTATTTATATGATGGATTACATTGATAGATTTGCGTATGTTGAACCAGCCCTGCATCTCTGGAATGAAGCCGACTTGATCATAATGGATAATTTTTCTAATGTGCTCTTGGATTCGGTTTGCCAGTATTTTATTGAGAATTTTCGCGTCGATGTTCATGAGTGAGATTGGCCTGTAATTCTCTTTCTTGGTTGTGTCTTTGTGTGGTTTTGGTATTAGGGTAACTGTAGCTTCATAAAAGGAGTTAGGCAATGACTCTTCTGTTTCTATATTGTGGAATACGTTAAGGAGTATAGGTATTAGCTCTTCCTGGAAGTTCTGGTAGAATTCTGCATTGAAACCATCTGGTCCTGGGCTTTTTTTGGTAGGGAGATTTTTGATAACAGCTTCTAATTCTTCGCGACTAACAGGTCTATTTAGGTTGTTCACCTGTTCTTGGTTCAACTTTGGTATATGGTACTTATCTAAAAAAATGTCCATTTCTTTTACATTTTCCAACTTTGTGGCATATAAACTTTCATAGTAAGATCTAATGATTCTCTGAATTTCCTCTGTGTCTGTGGTTATGTCCCCCTTTTCATTTCTGATCTTATTAATTTGCATGTTCTCTCTCTGCCGTTTGATTAACTTGGCTAGGGGTTTGTCAATCTTGTTGATTTTCTCCAAGAACCAGCTTTTTGATTCATTGATTCTTTGGATTGTTTTCTCTGTTTCTATTTTGTTGATTTCAGCCCTCAGTTTGATTATTTCCAGTCTTCTAGACCTCCTGGGTGAATCAGCTTCTTTTTTTTCTAGATCTTTCAATTGTGCTGTTAATTCTCCAATGTGTGCTTTCTCCGCTTTCTTTAATTGGGCACTTAGTGCTATGAACTTTCCTCTTAGCACTGCTTTCATAGTGTCCCATAGGTTTGAGTATGTTGTGTCTTTGTTTTCATTAAATTCAAGGAAGAGTTTAATTTCTTTCTTTATTTCTTCCTTGACCCAGGGGTGATTTAGTAGTTGACTGTTCAGTTTCCATGAGTTTGCTGGCTTCCTGGGGGGAGCATTGTTGTTGAATTCTAATTTTAGTCCATGGTGATCTGACAAGACACAGGTAGTTACTAATATTTTTTTGTATCTGTGGAAGTTTACTTTGTTACCGAGTATGTGGTCAATTTTCGAGAAGGTTCCATGAGCTGCAGAGAAAAAGGTATATTCTTTCCTATTTGGGTGGAGTGTTCTATAGATGTCTGTTAAGTCCATTTGATTCAATACCTCCAATAGGTCTCTCAATTCTCTGTTTGGTTTCTGTCTGATTGACCTGTCCATTGGTGAGAGAGGAGTGTTGAAGTCTCCTACTATTAGTGTGTGTGGTTTGATGACCGCCTTGAGTTCTAGAAGAGTTTCTTTTACATATGTGGGTGCCTTTATATTAGGAGCATAGATATTCAGGATTGAGACTTCCTCCTGATGAATTGTTCCAGTTATGAGTATGAAATGTCCATCTCCATTTCTTCTGATTGATTTTAGTTTGAAGTCGATTTTGTTAGATATTAGAATGGCCACGCCTGCTTGTTTCTTGGGCCCATTTGCTTGGAAAACCTTTTCCCAACCCTTTACTCTGAGTAGGTGTCTGTCTTTGTGGTTGAGGTGTGTTTCTTGTAAACAGCAGAATGTTGGATCCTGTTTTCGTATCCAATCTCTAAGTCTGTGCCTCTTTATAGGTGAATTGAGTCCATTGATATTAAGTGATATTAATGACCAGTGGTTGTTGACTCCGGTCATTTTTTTTTTTTGTTAGGTAGTAGAGTATATGTGTTTTTCTTCTTTAATTTGTGCTTGTGAATGGTCGCTAGATGTTCGAGTTATTGTAGGCCGTGTTGGGAATGTTGGATTCCTTCGGTAGTGATTTTCCTTCTAATATTCTCTGTAAGGCTGGATTAGTAGCTACGTATTGCTTAAATTTGTTTTTATCCTGGAATATTTTGTTTTCTCCGTTGATAGTGAACAGTAGCTTGGCAGGGTATATTAGTCTGGGTTTGCATCCATGGTCTCTTAGTTTCTGCAGTACCTCTATCCAGGATCTTCTGGCTTTCATGGTTTCCATAGAGAAATCCGGTGTAAGCCTGATAGGTTTACCTTTATAAGTTACTTGACCTTTTTCCTTTGCAGCTCTTAAAATTTTTTCTTTAATATTTATGTTTTGTGTTTTGATTATTATATGACGCGGGGATGTTTTTTTCTGATCCAATCTATTCGGTGTTCTGTATGCTTCTTGAACCTTCATAGGAATATCGTTCTTTAGGTTGGGAAAGTTTTCTTCTATAATTTTGTTGAATATATTTTCTGGTCCTTTGATCTGCAGTTCTTCTCCTTCTTCAATCCCTATTATTCTTAGATTTGGTTTTTTTATTGTGTCCCAGATTTCCTGAATGTTTTGTGAAGAGAATTTGTTGGATTTGCCGTTTTCTCTGACCAGAGCATTTATTTTCTCTATGGTATCTTCAGAATCTGAGATTCGTTCTTCTATCTCTTGTATTCTATTGGTTATGCTTGATTCTGTAGTCTCCGCTCGTTTACCTAGGTTTTCCATATCCAGCCGGTTCTCGTTTTCTGTTTTCTTCATTGCCTCCATTTCAGTTTTCAATTCTTGGACTGTTTCCTTTACTTGTTTGATTGTTTTTTCTTGGTTTCTCAGGGTATCACTCACGGATTTACTTATTTCTTCAAACTTTTTGTTATATTTCTCATCCATTTCTATACTCATTTCTTCAAACTTTTTGTTATACTTCTCGACCAGTTCCTTAAGGGAGTTATTCATATCCTGTTTAAGGGACTCTATTGCTTTCATAATGGCACTTTTTTCCACTTCATCTGGGTTAGAGTGTTCAAATCCTTCTGTTGTAGGGTCGTTGGGATCTGATATTTTCATGTTGTTTTTCAGATTGTTGGAGGAGGTCTTGCCTTGGCGTCTGCCCATCTCTTCGATCCAATGCTCTCTATTGGAGCTTCTGGTATCGGGTCAGGTTCCCTTGTTGGGCAGGGAGTTCACTGATAGAATGCCTACCTTTCCCCAGGCAGGGTATTGAAGCACAGGCACTCCCTCTTTCCGGGATGCCCCTACAGAGCAGGCCCAGTGTGCAAGGCAGCTGAACTGGGAAAATTTTATGGCCTCAGTGGGAGGGGAGAAATATAGAAATTTGTACCTGGATGGAAGCTGGGATGGCAGGCGGGAGAGCCTAGCAGTGTGGACACAGCACTGCAGGCTGACCTGGGAGTCTATGGGGTCGGGGAAAGTCCTAGCTCCTCCTCGCCGGGGCCCCTGCCGTGGCCCAAATCAACTCACCACTCGGAAGGCCCTCTGGATGGAGGCAGGAATGGCTGGCAGGCGGGAAGCTAGCAGGGTGGAGCCAGCAGGGCAGGCTGACCTGGGAGTCTATGGGGTCGGGGAAAGTCCTAGCTCCCCCTCTCCGGGGCCGCTGCCGTGGCCCGAATCAACTCACCACTCGGAAGGCCCTCTGGATGGAAGCAGGGATGGCTGGCGGGAAGCTAGCAGGGTGGAGCCAGCAGGGCAGGCTGACCTGGGAGTCTATGGGGTTGGGGAAAGTCCTAGCTCCCCCTCGCCGGGGCCCCTGCCCGTGGCCCGAATCAACTTACCACTCGGAAGGCCCTCTGGATGGAAGCTGGGATGGCTGGCGGGAAGCTAGCAGGGTGGAGCCAGCAGGGCAGGCTGACCTGGGAGTCTATGGGGTCGGGGAAAGTCCTAGCTCCCCCTCGCCGGGGCCGCTGCCGTGGCCCGAATCAACTCACCACTCCAAAGGCCCTCTGGATGGAAGCAGGGATGGCTGGCGGGAAGCTAGCAGGGTGGAGCCAGCAGGGCAGGCTGACCTGGGAGTCTATGGGGTCGGGGAAAGTCCTAGCTCCCCCTCGCCGGGGCCGCTGCCGTGGCCCGAATCAACTCACCACTCGGCAGGCCCTCTGGATGGAAGCTCTTTTATTTAAATTTTTATTTCACATACATTGATGTCTTTTATTTGATATATGTCTGCTTGAGAATGTTGGTCTCCCTGCAACTGGAGTAACAGATAATTGTGAGCCTCCATGTGGGTGCTCAGAATTGAACCTGGCTCTTATGAAAAGCAGTCAATGCTTTTAATTCCTGAGCCATCTCTCCAACCTCCCTAATTCTTTGTTTTTGTTTTCTATAAATCCTGAACAGAGTTTTCCTTGCTCCTGTCCTCACTACCCTTGGTCTCTTCCATCCTCTTCCCACGCCCCCTCCTCCTCAGATCCACCTCTCCTCAGGCTCTGTTCAGAAAAGAATAGGATTTCCCAGGATATTCACTGAAGAAGTCATAAAAAAGATACAATAAGTATAGACAAAAACATCTTTACCAAGGTTGGATGATGGAATCAAGTACAAGGAGAGGGTTCTTTAAAGCGCAAGAAGGAATCAGAGAACACCTCACACCCACCATTTAGAGTTCTACGGGAACACCAGGCTATACAACCATCACATATATGCAGAGGATGTAGAGCGTATCCATGAAGGCTCTGATACTTGATTGAGATTTAAAGTTATTTTTTGAGGTTATTTAAATGGGGAGATTAGTCAGGATAGTCTAGATGGGCCGCATTTAATATGTGAGTCTTTAAGAGGAGAACATCGATTTAAAAGCTGGAGTAATATACAAGCAGTAGGAAGTGAAACCAGAGATCACAATCCAAGAAAGATTATGAGCATGGTTGTCAGATGTAAGGAACATGTAAGAAAAGAAACGAGAACATGTGGAGTCATCTGCTGGGAAGAAGGCTCTGTGTCCATGTTAAATGATCTGCAAGGAAATGGAGCCTTTTGTCCTATGAGTAAGGAATTAAATTTGGCCAGTAATATGAGTGAGTTTGGCAGCCTATTCATCTCCAGAGACTGGGAAACCACTTTACTTATACTATCACTTTGACTTTGTGATATATTAAACAAGCATTGTACTTCTGATCTGTAGAAATATAACATAAAGAATTATACTGTTTTAAGTCAATGAAAGTGTGGTAATTTGTTAAACACAAATGAAAAGGCTTAACACACACACACACACATAGTTAAATGACTTAATTAATCTATTCATTGGCTCAGCTAATGCATATTTATAAAAAAGCAGAAATCCTAATTATTCATTATCCAGGTCTTTACACAAGGTTTTATATCGTTGAATTAAGGGAACATTGAATTAAATGTGTGTGATGTCACTATGATTTGTAATAGGCCAACATTAAAATAATAGTTGTTTATTTATAGAAAATACTTAAAAAGTCTATGACCTTTAAGTTTTTGGAATATGTTAATCAAATATTATTCATGTTAAAGAGTTTTTATTGAACAATATTTTTTTGTCAAATAAAATATATCCTTTAAAGAAAACGTTACTTATTTCTGAGCTAAATGCTTTAGGTTCAAGATCAAGGCCCTGGATTGAGGCCTGATGTGGGCTCTGTTACTGTGTTACTGTTCTCACATGGCAGATGACTGGGAAACCAACGTTTTCTGTCAAACTGAAAATGCATAAATAAATAAATAAATAAATAAATAAAGAAAGAAAGAAAGAAACAAATAAATAAAATAGTCATTAACTGGACTCCAAAAGTCCCTTCTCTCAACATTATCAAAATGCTACCTGAAGTTTGGAAGAAATGCATTAAAATCATAGCAAAAGCATCACACAAGGTCAATGTGCTCTAGACTTTTCTATCTTCATATGTTTGGTATTATTAGATTATTTCTTATTTCCTCCTTTGTTTTTAAAAAGATTGCTGGTCCTTGGCTTATTCCATTAGTAGCCATTTTAGTTATGTTTAAGGATGGCTAATTTTAACTTCTAACATAAATTCAAAAGTGAAGCAATTAAAATTTGACAAATATGTATCATTTTCCTTTATGGTATGAAAGGAGAAAATATTTTGTGGCTTATTTTGAGTTCATAGCATTGTTGAAATAAGAAATAATAAATTGATTTCTCGGCAGTAACAAAAGTGAGGGTTGAAATTGGACCATATTATAGAGGAGTTTAATTAGATAAAGTTAATGTTCCAAGCAGGATCTATATGCTCTGTTTCTAATTTCCAATCTTCAAAGCAATTCTAAATCTTTTCTGACTGTTGGCATAGATTTAGCCATCACTCTTTCTGAAAGTGATTTAAAAAGTGTTCATGATGTCACTTGAACATGTTTATATAAGAGTTGAAGAAAGAACGCTGCAAACCTGTAAATAGCTAAAATTAAACTGAATAAAATTCATAAATAAACAGTGAGCACAATATTATATACATAATTAGAATTTTATTATACATTTTCTATGGATCACCAGCATTTATTAAAAAATATTGAAATAAATGCTTGTACATTCTTAAATTTTGTGTTTTTATGTTCCTTCTCTGCTAAAAAGTTATTTGATTTATGAAATGATTTATGTTTTGCACCTAAATAGGACTTAAATATTATATGCTCTTAAGGCTACCCATGTAATATGCCTTTAATTTTCTGGTGAATGTTTAGATAAACAAAGGCAGATTAAAAATACTTTTTATTGCAAAGACACTGTATTTATATTAAAATTTCTGGAAAAAATGCCCCTTTGTGACTGAAAATATTTTATGCACAGTAATAAGTCATAATATTGAATATTCAATGAGGAGAGTTCAGTTGTAAAACTATTATAAAATTCTGCTAAAGTGCTTGCACTCTTAAACAATGTCCTTCCCACTGAAATAATATGTCTGTGCCTTCAGATACATCCCATTTTCCTTTCTAATTCTGCTGTCTATTAAGATAGCACTTGGCAGAACGATGTGCGAGACAAGATGAGACACAGTGCACTGAATACTGGGTATGCTAGCACTTGTCTGACGTCTCCTTTTCACTTTTATTCCTTTTACTGAAACTTTATAATTATAATTTCCTCTCTTTCTACAGCTCCTTGTCCCCCACCTCTGATCCCCTTAGAATCCACCCCCTTTCTGTCTCTCATTAGTAAAGAAGTGGCTCATTTAAAGAACCTATTTCTCGTGGCGTACTCTGTCCACTCGATCTCTTACAATCGTTCCACCTCTTAGCTCTTTTGAAGATGATGATACGTGTGTCAAGAATTTGATTCTAGACTGAGCTACAGTACAATATCCGGGCCTCCAGGGATACATGAGAACCATTTATTTATTTATTTATTTATTCATTCATTTTGATTTTTTTCGAGACAGGGTTTCTCTGTAGTTTTTGGTGCCTGTTCTGGAACTAGCTCTTGTAGGCCTCGAACTCACAGGGATTCGCCAGCCTCTGCCTCCCCAGTGCTGGGATTAAAGGCATGCGCCACCACCGCCCGGCTTCCATCTATTTATTTTTAACATAAAGGAACACACAAAAACCTGGCCATAATCTTTGCATAAGATAGAAGTTTGAGTAAATATTATAGTCCCATCTATTTAAGAGGAAAAGTGGAAATTTAGTGAAAGGATCCTTGCAAGTGTCTGAGCAGGGAAGTGAATTGCAAGAAGAGATGAAAATGAAATCCTGGTGCTGATTGACTTTATCAACATGGGTCAGACTTGGGAGTCTAATGCCAGGCGGTTCACTGTTAACATATTTAAAACACAGTACAATTCGGGAAAAGGTTTCCAGGCAACAATCAGTCCAATTCCACGTAAACAATAAAGCTTAAGGTGTGACTACATAGAAACTCCTTTACAAAGTTCTTGTTATCATGAGGGTTGATTCTATAGCTAAAGGGCCTAGAATCCAGTGTGGTCTCTGACTGATAGCATAGAGGTTGGCAGGGCAAAAGTACTAATGACATCTCCTCTAAGGATGGGTAATGGTGTAGGATGGGAAGAGTCTGGGATAATCATTCTGGAGAATTTGCTTGAGGTCTGTCTTCATGGTAAAAGATGGTTGAGGCCTGCCTCCAAAGATAGCACAATGGTTGCCAGGTTGTTAATAAAATCCACTTCCAGACTTCGGGGCAGGAAAACAGGTATTGTATTTCTTTCATTGAGGAGAGGCTCCTGTGTGTTTAACAACATCCCTTGTTTTCCTTTGTAAGGAGCCGTCAGAACATCACCATTGTTATATGGTGCTGGCCTCTTACAGCTTGGAGGTATACAGATCCTTTGATGCTGCTGAGCAGGCCAGAGCGCCTGGGACTTGTGCTTTGCATATCAGAGCCTTGGCCTCCTGGCCTGTCCTGAGGCCCGGGCTCTAGCAGAATGGCATTAACCAATCAGCATCCGAGCCTCTCCATCCTAGAAAAGCGGCTGCCTTTTGGTTTCTGCTCTCTCTCGTCCCTCTCTCGTCCCCCATTCCCCCTTCAACCAAGTCCTCCATTAAAGTTGTGATTTGGGAAGGATTCTCGATTTCGTGGTTGCTTCTGCTTGCTGGTCAAGGGATGCGTCTCCCATTCCTTAATGTTTCCCTGTGAGTATAATGACCTCTGCATCCCCAACCACTGAAGAAAGTTAATTTACCAAGCTCAATTGCATTCAACTGAACATATTTTATTATAATTTTAGTATACTTACTAAATCGAGGCATTGAAATTATTCATTTAAACAACAAAAGAAGAACTAATTATTTAAAGATTGTGCTTATTATTTGAATATTTCATTTATGTATACAGGACTCATAGATAAAGTGTTTGCCATGCAATCATGAGGGTCTAAGCTCAGATTTTCAGAACACACACACAGCCAGATGTCATAGGATTCTTACAGGGAGTGTAAGAATTCCGAGATTCTTTGATGTAAACAAGCAAAGAAGACTGTCCCTAAGATCATAAGGCAGGTATCCTTGTGTTTGTAGTTTTCAAGAACAAAGGGTTCTATCCTGAGAAAAGTCAGTCAAGGCCCTATCCCAAGTTGTTGTTTTGTTCCAACATGTGAATACAAACAGAATCATTTTATCACATAATACTTTTGCTTTATTTTTATTTATTTTGAAGTTTCCTATGACTTTTTTTTTTTAGTCTTGACAAATGATAGTTTGTCTATCTAATGTAACTTATGACAGGAGTTTTCCATTGTATATGATCAAAATATTCTGGTCTATGAAACATGAATCCACACATAATTATGTTAATGTGCAACTTTTAGGTAATATGCATCACTTTATATAAAGTTCCTCAGCTATAGTTTGAGAAAATATACTTTCACAGATCTACTTTTGTTGTTATCTGCTGGCCTCCTACCCACCTTTAAATGCTCTTTTTCTAGTTCAGGTTCTGTTCATTCTATCTCCACCACCACTGCAAGCTGGTCCCTTAGAAACCGACAAGATTAGTAGGATCCACAAAGCAGCTCTTTCCAGTTCCAGTTCTTGCTCCCCTGTGGCACTGTTGGGCACCGCAGCATATGGGGCTGAGTCATTTTCTTCTCTACTTCATGTATGAAAGAATGTGTGTGGTGTGGCCACATGGATGTAATTCTGTTTTAAGCATATGCTCTATATAGCCTCTATTTCTCTCTTATTTTTATAATTGTTTAAAACTCCGATGTCTCTAGAAATGTGGTTTTTCAATATGATTCATGACTGCCATCATTTTAACTAAGGTCAGGTGACTCACTACCATCTTGACCAAGGGAAGGTTGGGTGACCTCACTACCATCTTAACTAAAGGATCAAATCTTGCCATTTTTACTGAAGCATTCCCTGCCTAGCCACATGGTTCACTTACGTTCTTTGTCTTTAAATTCCTCTTACTGACTCTGTTACATGTATATATATTTTGCACAGTGCAATGCTTTTTGTAGGGCACACCAAGAGCATCCATTTTGCCCAACTGTTGTTTAATGTGTGTGTGCATGTGTGTGTGTGTATGTGCGTATGTATGTGTGTGTGTGTGCATATACATGTGACTTGAGTTAACTACAACTGAATAGCTTTTGTGTGTATCTGTATATAATACTTAAATTCAGCTGGATAAATGTACATATATTTATATTAAATGTCTAATAATTGTTTATTTATTATATCTTATTCCAGACTACATACACAACAATAAATTTTATGTTTTAAATTGGTACATACTTTTAAGCTTCTTACAAAAATACTGTAAATATAATCCTACCCTGCTTTAAATTACATTAATTTGTTCTCTACTATTGTCACTTTTACTGTTATGCTTCTATTGCAAACAGTTTTTCTTCTTTGTCTTTTACAAGTATGAATCTTACCTGTTAAGCTGAGTTAGTACAGTCAAGCTTGTACCCAGATCTGCAGGCAGATTCTGTGCTGCAGTTATAACTTATCAATACCCGATAAATAGGCTTCAACTGCTCAGAGATAGGAAATGTGGCATTTGAATGTCTAATTATTAAAAGACTTTTCATAACAGAGAGAGACAGTGGTGTTGGACAATGGTCTGTATTCTGTCAATTATATTTTAAATAAATACTGATTGGCAGGAAGTATAGGCATGACAACCAGAAAGGAAGTAGAGCTGGGTCAACGAGAACAGGAGAATTATGGGGAGAAAAAAATCTATTCCTCTGCAGTCCTGGCCCAACCACAAAGCAAGCAAGATGTGACTGCCTTGCTAAAAATGGTACTGAGTCATGTGGTCAACATAGACAAAAATGATGGGCTAATATAAGCTATAAGAATTAACAAGAAGCCTGAGCTAATGGGCCAAATAGTTTATAAGTAATGTAGACATCTGTGTGATTTCTTTGAGACTTAACGACTGTGGGAACTGGGCAGGACAGAAAACTCAGTCAACAAGACAGGTTGGCTCCTAGCAGCAGCTCTCTACTTCCTCCAAAGAAGACAGAAGAAAGATAGACACAAAACAGCATCCTTCTGAAAGCTCTTCATCAAGTAAAAGTGCTAACTACTGGACAAAACTGCAATTCACCTAAACTGAAGATCTCTAGACAATGGGTAGAATCACTGGAATCGACAGCCTAGACGCTCAGGTCAAAGTTGGCTTGTACTCCTACAGACTGCTTAGCCCACAGGATATTCTGAAGTCTGTCAGGCCCTGCTTCTAATAGAAAAAGGCAAATATGAACCTCAGTGACCATAGACGACTCTGAGGAGTAGCTCCAGGAGCCAAGCAAGTAAATTCTCTGTCATTTTTTAATCTATAACTCAAGTAAAATTTTATCCTTCTCAAAGATCTCTGATGGAGTTTCACAACTGAGAGGTTTCATCAGTTTAAAGGACAAACTCATCAAACAAATTTCAGTAAAATACAAATTCAAGTTATTAAGGTGTGTGCCTACGAGTTATAAAGATGTGAGAACAAATACAAGTTATTAAATTTCTCTCTCACGCTGCCTTTCTTGATCTTAAAAATAAATTTTATTGTGTAAAAATATATATCACAGTCATTCTGACATAAATATGCAACTATTTATATAATGTATATGCCTAAAACTTATGTTTTCATAAAAGCAAAGAATTCTTGTGAGTTCAGGGGGCCAAATTGTAGTATCCACCTTATACAGATCAGATATACCCTTCTCAATTCCCTGGTCCTGAAAATATTTCCTTCAGAAACTTAACTTTGTCCTCTGTTTCACCAACACCTTGCCAGGTCCACGAGACACCAGACAGTTCCATACCACAAACCGTGGACAGGAATAAAGCAACCAGCTACCCCAGGATATGACAAGTACCGAAGTTCCCCCCACCAAGATGATGCACAAAAAGAAGCAGGAAGCAGTCTTGAGAATTTACCGTCCCAGTTCTTTAACTTGTTGTGCCTAACTTTCTGCCTTTTAATTATAAGAAAGAGATGGGTATGTTATGATCTGCTGAACTAGTCTGTCAACTGGGTACCTTGTCACTTTAAGAAACAAGAGATGCTCACTCCTAACTCTTCCCCTCACCCCCAGACAAGCAGATTCCTAACCTCTCCCAGTCTGTGCTCTGCCCTCCATCTTCCTACTGCTCTTCTGAAGAGGTAACTAGTACCTCTCTCACTTTCCTCTCTCATCTCCCCTCTCCCTCCCTCCATCTCTCTCTGCCTGTCTGTCTGTCTCTCTCTTCTTTCTTTCTCTCTCTCCCTCCCTCCCTTCTTCCCTTTCCTTTCCATAACCCATTAAATAAACTCTATACCGAAACACTCTCTCTGCATAGCATATCTGTCTGTCTCTCACCTGCTGCACTCTCTCACCCACCAAGGGGACCCACTGAGGCATCAGGGGACTTGGCGAGGCCTCTGGAGACCTGCTGATGCATCGGGTGACCCACTGCTACCTAGGCAAGTCCTTGGCTGGCCTGAAACTGCCCCTCATAGGACAGCTGCCCCTCATGGGACTGGTTCCACACAACCATATCAATATTAGAATAAAAGCATATTAATGAAATTAATTTAAGGTTAAAATTTAAAGCATTTATTTCTTAAGTTAAAAAAGCTAATTGACACTCAGATATGACTTTATTTATTCTCTTCCTTAAGTGCTTTCATATAAAAAAAGGTCTTCCAATACCACTTTTGAACATGCAAGAATATGTACTTGCCTGCATAAAGACATGAAGTTTTGTTACATGATATTGCCTTGATTCTCCTTTATATTTTTGGACAAGGAAATAATTCGTTCTCTTATTAAATCACATTTGATCATTTGCCCAGAATCATGGATATAAGGAGTTTTCATTACAATATTGGTATTCTTAAATAAAATGATGAATATAATTATTTGGCAAGATAGTCACATGCTGCTTAATAGTTAAGAGGTGCATACATAGCCAATAAGCTTTTCATTTTTGTTAGCTCACAGAATTTCCTGTGAAGCAACTGCAATGAAACATTTTTATAACAATTGCTGATCCTGCATTTTCATATTTCTAATGTAAAAGTCTGCTGTTTTGACTCAAAGGGAAGAATAGAGAACGGAAGGAATAAGCTTTTGAACAGGAAAGTCATATGGCTTTTCTGATATTCAGTGATACTTCCTAGACAAGGGTTTTATGAGTTTCTTGCTCTTGTAATATCCAATGTAAGATGAGAAAATATCTGTAAAACATATTAAATAGTCAGTTAACTCCAGATAGTCTAATGACAGTATTGTTTTGAGTAGTAGGGAACAATAATACAAAGAACAATAAAAGTTCAATATATTGTATACAAGGGTTATGTATTTTAAAATGGGAACTATAACACAAATTATTTTTTATTAAAAATGACACTTAAGATACAAAATGAGTTCTATAATTCATTAAGTGTTTAATTTATTGAAAAATAAATCCTACATTATCACAAATGTAGCCCATGTGTACACTGCTTATTGTTAACAAGTATAGATTTTATAGCCTCAAATATGCATTGGTCAGATTTCAAAGTATTTGTGCTCTGTGTTTCCTGCTGTGAGAGGTAATTTATATACAAAATTACTTCAAATAAATATAACTTTATTTCTTCATTTACATTTATTTCTTAGATGATTTTAGATTGTTACATGATGAAAAATACTTTTTATGGTTAGTTTTCTATATACTATGTATTATATAAAACAAAGTAGATAACATTTCAATGAAAAACTTACATAATATTAAGAGAAAACAGTTTTCTTATAGAAAAGAAAAAAATCATTGTGTCTAAAACTAGTATCTGTTCCTCAAGTTCATTTGCCCTCACTCTGAGTTTAAATTAGTTTGGGGATTCTTGTCTTCAGGAGTGTCAATGATTTCCATACTGAAAAGTCTGAGGCCTCTGTGTCTTAAATTTGTTGGGCTAGCAATCCACAACTAGCCTTCTGGCACAAAGGTATCCATATGACCTTCAAGAATCTCCTTGTTTGGGGACATATTCTGATATGCCACCAGTTCCCTTTGGATATCAGGATCAGTAATTGGAGTAAGTGCAATAAATCCTCAGTCTTACCTTTGATCTTGCTGGAAGGAAGAACCTCCATAAGACATGTGGCATCTCTCCTCTGGGAGTCAGGATTGAAGTGTGACAGAGCCTTGTTAGTGTACATATGGGACAAATAACTCACAAGTGGGTTACTGGTAAAATAACCTAAGATGAGCTTGCCTTATTTTGTTCTTCATTCTTGCTCCTCTAATTTCCAGAGGTGTGGAATCGCATGCATAATATTCATTTAGCTGACAGGAATGTTGAGTGATTTGATAGTAGAAAGCACTGCTGTTATCAAAACCATTCACAGCGGAAAGCTATGCAATTAATTTATAAAATTACACACACACACACACACAGTGCAACGTCTTCTTTTGAATAATTGATCTCAAAATGGTGGTGCTATTTGGAAGGTTGTGGAATCTTGAGAATGAGGAGACTTGTTAGGGGAAATTTATTCAGGGTTTCCAGTCTAGTGCCACTTTCTATTCTCTCTCTTCTTTCTTATATGTTTGCCAGCTTCCAGATCCTGAAGCTATGATTTTTCTACCAAGAAGGACCCCTCTGGAACTATACTCCTCAAAATCCTCTGATTTTTATCAGGGCATTCTATTACAGCAACAGAAATGAATCTCAGATATCTACTCTTCTCCATCTTGGGGTAGAGGTGATCCTGATCTCATAGTCATGGCAACAGAATGCACAGAATAGGAGAGCATCCTTCAGGTAACAGAAATATGCTATTATATCATCATAACATAAGTGGAGGTGGAGAATTTGAACTCAGCTCCTTCCTGGTCTCTCCCAACATCAAGCACACTATAGATATGTTGGAATTGCAGGAAATGGGAGCTAACTCCATGATGCAACTTCAATTTGTTCAAATATGTAATCCAAAGTGGACTTAGGTTGTCATGGATCACTGACAATTCTGTACTACTTTATGCAGTAACCCCTCTACTTTATAAGTAAACCTAAGAAACTTATTGGGTTCCCATTTCAGCTTTACATGGAATTGTTGGTCTGTCAGTGGTGCTCTATAAGGTGAGAGAACATCTGCTAATGAGTTCACAGGAGAGGTAAAGCAGCAACCTATGTCTCTGGATGTTTGGAGGTATAGTGACCTGTTCATTTCTTGTAGCTGTACGCAAATGTCTAGCAAGAACATTTAAGAAAGTAGAGTAGTGTGGTAGTTTCAGTGTAATTGGTTCCCATAAGGTCTAAGGGTATGGCACTATTAGGAGGTGTGGCTCTTTGGAATAGGTATAGACTTGTGGGAGGTAGTGTTTCACTATGCGGGAAGGATGTAAAGTCTCCTATACTCAGGTTAGACCTAGTTTACTTGACGTTTTGTTGTCTTCAGTTCAAGGTAAAGAATTCTTGGGTCCTTCTCCAGCACCATGTCAGTTGGCACCACTATGTCCGACCACAATGAAAAAGACTGAAACTCTGAGCTGTAAGCCATTTTAATTAAATATATTCCTTTATAACAGTTGACATGGTTATGGTGTCTCAGTATCATGATGTCACAGTAAGAGAAACTCTAATTAAGACAGTTGGCTTGAGTGAGACTGATCCCCAAAAAGACTTATATATTTGAATATTTGGTTTCTAGTTGGAAGAACTGTTTTGGGAAGGATTAGGATTTGTGAACTTTTTGAAAGAACAGTGTTAACCAGGCCAGCCCCAGCCTCGTCTTCCTCTTCTTCTTTTTCCTTCTCTCTCTCTCTCTCTCTCTCTCTCTCTCTCTCTCTCTCTTCTTACTCTCACTCTCTGTTCCTCTTTCCCTCTCTTCTTTCCTGCATCCAACTTCATATAAGCTCTCAGTTACAGTTCGAAAGCTATAACAGTTTGCCTGATGTCACTCTTCCCACCATAAGCATCAAGAAGTCATATTGACACTGTAAGTTGGCCTCATATTATCCTTTCTTCTTTAGCTTGTCTTGGCTATTGTGTTGCATCACAATTCAAAAGCTACTAAGAAAAGAAAGAAGAGTTCATTTTGATTTTTAACTCTGAGAATATACAGATAATCATGACAGGAAAGTCATAGTGGTAGAAGCAAGGTGTTCACATTCCATTTACAGTAAGACAGAAAAAGGGAAAAGGAAATGAAATTGGTTTGTAAAACCTAAAAGTCTGCTCCTAGTTATTCAGTTCTTGGACAAAGCCTCCATGCCTTAATGTTTCCACTATCTTCTGTAACAGCCTTACTACCTTGGAACCAGGTATACAAATACATGAGTCTATAGGCTGTAAGCCTACTTTACTCTCAAAGCACATCAAATTTCCATCATGAGGAATAAGAAATGATGACTGAAGTGAGTCTCTATGGATTTCAATTGTAGGACAACTCTGTTATATGCAGTGTTGAAGAAAAAGAGGACTCTGAAAGACACAGGTCAGGTAATAATCTTAAATGTAATTCACTGAGCAATTCAACTTCTCTAATTAATAAAGATTTTTGAAATTCAAAAAATTACCACTAATGAATCAAATATTAAAATATGTCAGCCAATGTGAGACATTTTACATCCAAACCATAGTGTGGACTTTTTGTCTTGTCACTTTTTACCAAAGTGTGGATCATTGTTTTGAGATGAACACCTCTACATTTATGCACTTTAGAGTACTACTCTGACCAGCTACTGTGTAGTATAAACTCAATCCTGAAAAGTAGTCTGATTTCTTTCCCACTAAAAGCATTTAATGAGTAAAATTCTTAAATAAAGAATATTTCATTTAATGTGATATCGTTAAGAAATGAAGCAAATTTAATGACAATAGGTAGATTTTTCATGAATTTAAAAGAAGACTTAAAGGACTTCATAAGACTTTGGGGCCTTTATGATTTAGCTCCTGTTCCTCTGCTTATGGATGATTGCTTGTTTTATTTTTTTTTAACTATGGGAATCCTAATATTGGGAGTCTGCGTGCCTCAATTCTTTTGACTACTCTTGGGACTCCTTTTCTCTTACTGGGTTCCTTTATTCATCCTGGACATGCATTCCTCTTTCCTTATGTTTGGTTTTTAAAACAGAGGAAAGATCGATCTTAGAGTGGGATAGGGGAGAGGAAGTGGAGGCAGGGCAAGTTATGGACAGAATATGTTGTAGGACAGAAGAACCTATTTTTAATAAAAATGAAAAAGACCAAGGAGAAAGAAATACTATAATTACAGTGAAACAAAAATGATATAAACATTGACCCATAAAAATCATGATAAAAATTAAAATAACCAAATTATAAACTCAAGCTTTAAAGTACCAGAAATTTTATCTAGATTTAATTTTCATACGAATCACTCAGTATAAAATCAAATGAAGTCAAAGTAGAAAACTTCTTCAGTGATCCAAGATGTAAACTGTCATTCAATGTGTTTTAACAAATTTTAATTTGTACATAAATTAATTAGTAAAAAACTTTTAAAATCAGTAAAAATCAAAGAAAATAAACCTCAAGTTTGTTTATATACTCCCATACTAGCAAACAGGTATGTAAAAGAATCAATCACACCGCAGAAAAATCGCATGCATTAACCAGGCAGAAAACCATATAAAGGCAGACCACAAACTTTTAAAAACATTTTTAGTTAATCGTTGTATAGGATGGGGTATAATTTACTTCAACATGAGAGATATTGGTATGTTTCTCATGCTTGAGCAAAAATTTTACCAGTCAGTCTTGGGGAAAGCATTAAAATCAAAAATTAGAATAACCAATTAAATTCCGTGGTTAATAGGCAAAAGATAACTATTGGATTAAAGGGGCTAGCAAAGTAGTTCAGCAGGTGAAGGGTTTTGTACTCAACCTAAGGACCTGAGTTATAACCAGAGCACTCATCTAATAGAAAGAGGGAATCAATTTCTGAAATTTGTTCTCTGATTTAAGCAGACTGCCACCAGCATGGGGTTAGGAATACAATATTTACAAACTCTAAAAAATTTCTGTAGTAGTCTTTGTCCTATTTTAGCTCCTCTAGCTATCAAAATACATCTAAGTGATTATAGAGATATTTGAATACTATTTCCTTGTGTCATATTTACAAGTATTGATAGTTTTACTCCCGATTCTATGCCCCAATTTTCTCTTTTCTTTTTTATATCTACTAATTATTTCTGAGCATTCATTACTTACCTCTCTGTTTGTGATGCAATTTTCTCGAGGGTCCCTCATATACTCCCTTGTACACCTGGCCACACTTCTGTATATTTGGGGACCCACCAGTCAGTCCCACATTTCAGTGACATTTGTCAGGGATCAGCCTCAACAAAAATACCTCTTGCCATGGTAGAGGCATGGGGATTTAGAATTATAATACAGAATATGAAGACACGAATAAAAATAATAAAATGAAGAAACATATAGGGTAGTATTGGGAGGGAATTCCAGTGAGTACTGAAATTCACTTGCCTTCAGTTCCAACTGCTTAAAATATCCCTGACCCCAAAAAAGGTAGGAAGTAGGAAAAAAAAAACTGTATTAACATGATATAAGGAAACATATCAATTGAAGGTCAGAGGTTACCCCCATAGTTAAACATTGTGTTGTTAGTGCAAAACAAATCATGCTTACACCATAGACCAAAACACTCTGCAGGCAAACCACTCCCTGGGTAGAATCCAAAGTTATCTCCGTAAAGGAACTGTAAACCCTTAGTTAGATCCTTAGACTTTCATTTGTGGTAGGAACAGCTCTACTTCTCTATTCCTGGAGTATAAGCTCTGGCTATTAGTCACAATTCTTGACAATAAGCTTGAAAGAACAGAACTCTGAACTACATCTAGGTGGAACCTTTGTTTGAAGTAGAAGCACAATAAACATGAAGGAATTAGAGATAAGTTCCAACTTTCTGACCTTTAGTCAATGTGGAAATGGGCTTGTATTTCCAAGGACTTGACACGTGTGTGTGTGTGTGTGTGTGTGTGTGTGTGTGTGTGCACGCACCCACATCCATACACACATGCATGCACAAAACACACTAAATATAAACAGGTGTGTTGTTGAAAAGGTTTTTTAAGACAGGGAGAGGATGATAAAAGAGAATTGACAATGAACATGACTAAACTACAATATAAAGCTTATGAAATGATGAAACAATAATTTTTTAAAATTTTAAAATGCATGCAAGTAAAATACTTGTTGACTTCTTTATCTAAAAAGGATAATTTTGAAACATGTCTTTTATAATAAATATGTCAGTGTAAAAGTCATTAGTTTTTTATGTTAGCCTCTATATATATGTAGTGAATTTTTATAGGTAATCATTTGATGAGAAGATGGGGCCTGAAGTCCCTTCCTATACTAGAGAACCTCTTCATGTTTAACATTCAGTTTAGATTTCACTCATAA